>NC_056745.1:126322920-126470420 GCF_019279795.1 Protopterus annectens | reverse complement strand
GGTTGGATCTCGCACTACAGAAGTGGTTAACAGGTTTACCCTTTTCCGATTTTGAAGCGTAATCACGGCACTCCATGCGTTACATCCTAGTTATAGCCAGGTTCATACACAAGATGCTAACAAAGTTCTCAGACCTGAACCTCACTGTTATAAAATGAACTGAACTTTGTGTTGCCTCATAGAATGCAGTCACAGAAAGCATCTGGTAGCTTTAATTGCTATAACACTCCTCCCATTGTAACAAAACTGAAGCTGAGACTGAAAGGAATAAGAGAGAACTCACTCTCTCTCTCTCTAATTAAGCATACATGCCTAAGTATGCTGGAGGTCACACACACAAAGACTCATGCACATGCACATTCACACACACACACACACACACACACACACACACACACACACACACATTTACACAGACACACACGAGTATATGTGTACAGAGTAGTACACACACACACACGCACACACGAGTATATGTGTACAGAGTAGTACACACACACACACACAGACTCATGCACATGCACATTCACACAGGCCCACACACACATGAGCATATGCGTACACACCAGTACACACTGACACACACATACGCAAACATCCTACATGTAGATGTTCTTCATCCCACATTGCTGCAGTCCTAACACTTGGGTAGTCCGCTGTCCCAGTCGGCCCGAATACCAAAGTATAAGGCTGACGTCGGTCAAGGCGCATTAGTCTGACGTCAGGACGTCAGGGTACAAATGCGCATGACCGACGTCATATCCTCAGTCTTTTTTGCCGCATGGTCCGATGCAGAAGCAGTATTGCGAGTGCAGGTTGGCGTTCTGAAATTTTCTGAAGTCGGAGTTTCAGACCGAATCAAAGTTGGCTAAGTACCCGTTAGAATATTTTGGTTTTTCTTGCCTCAGTATTTAACCGGATGTCAGAAAAAGTGAATAACTGTATTTCTTGTGGGAAACAGATACCTCATAGGGATTACCATACCTTGTGTATACCTTGCTTAGGGCCTGAGCACGACGTTGTTGGATGTCGCTCTTGTGCTAGATTTAACAAACGCACTATAAAGAGAAGATTAGACTGTGCCAGGTTAGTTTTTGGGAAGCGTTGTAATTATAAAATGCCGCCGGATGCCCCGACGCCCGCTTCGTCTAAAAAGCGCAAGGACAAAACAGCAAAGCCCAGGTTGGAAGAACCGTCTGTCCCAGATGCCGGTTCTTTAGAGGGCTCGGTGGAGCCGGAGGTTCAGCCAGAAGTTTCTTTGGAGTCTCAGGAGAGACTTTACTGTTACAAGATGTGTCCTCTCAGGAGGTAGGCCAGGCTGAGGGGCTTCTCAGGTAGCTGTTCTCCCTCCCTTCCTAAGGTGGTTAGGCCTCCCTTCTGTTTCCAAGGCTTCTTCGAGAGGCAGGCCAGGTTTAACTTCAGTGGGTGTTTCTCCTAGTTCTTCAGGGTCTCTGCCTAAGAAACATATGCTTAAAATGGCAGAAGATTTGATTACTATGATTAGAGGTTCTATGCCCCCTCCTGATAAGAGGCCTAGGGTGGAACCTGAGCTTGAGAGTTTTGAGCAGTGTTCGGAGGCTTCTGAGTCTTCGGCTGAAGACTTGCAGGAGTATCCTCCTTATTCTGATTCTGATGTAGATGATTCTACCCCTTCGGCTTCTCCTCCTGAGGATTTTTCTTTTTCAGAGACTCTTCATTCCATGAGGGAGCATTTAAAGGTCAAGATTTCTCTGATTCCAGGAAAAGGCTTAGGGAATTTTTGTTTCTACCCCAGCATAGGCCTTTGGCTATACCTCCTGTTCTGGATGTGGTGGAAGATGTTTTTGCAGAGGCTTCCCTGAACCCTGATTCTTTGCCTCCTGCCCCAGTTAAACCGGATAGGTATTATAGGGTGCCTGAAGCTCATAAGTATCTTTTTAAGAGTCCTAGGGCAGACCCAGAAACTGTTTCTCAGGGGCCTAAAGGTGTTAAGGCTTCTGTTGTTAAAAATCCTGTTCCTCCTGATAAAGAGGCAAGGGCTTTGGATAGATGGGGAAAGAAGGTGTATACTTCTTCCACTTTAGCCATGAGGGCTTTGAATTGCCAGTTCCACATGTTAAAATACCAAAATTATCTCCTTTCACAATTGAAGTCTAAGGTGGATGCTCTGGCGGAAGGTATTGAGTGTAAAGAGTTGCAGGATTTAGTTCATGTTTCTGAACAGGTGGGTAAGCATTCTTTGCAATGTGGTTTTGATGTTGTACAGGCCTCTTCGAGGGTGGCTGCCACTGGTTCTGTTCTTCGCAGGCACGCCTGGCTGAGGGATCAGAATTTGGCTGAGCATGTTAAGACAAGGATTTTAGATGCTCCGTTACAATCTGATGTGTTGTTTGGTTCGCCTGTGGAAGCAGTTTTAAAGAAAATGGAGGACAAGGCTAAGTCTATGCAGACTGTTAAAGATTTTTTGCAGGTTCAGCCTCCCAAGTTTAGTAGAAATTGGCCTACTAAGGGGTGGACATATCCTTCTTATGATTCCCAGTCTAGGGGTAGGTCTAGACGTGGTAGGGACAGAGCTCAAGGTTCTTTTAGGCCTAGAACAGGGAGTTCACCTGCTCAGTCTTCTGGTGAGGGCAGGGGTCAGTCCTTTCGTAAACAGACCCAATGACCTGCCTTTTCAGCTGCCAGAACCTTCACGCCTGGCAGCACCTTTGGGAGGAAGGCTGGCACTTTTCAAAGAAAATTGGAGTTTAATTACCCAAGACAGATGGGTATTGGATATCATTCACCATGGTTACAGGTTTTATTTCCATACCTTGCCTCCTTTCAAAGGCATGCCAGACATTCCTCCTCTACAAAGAAAAGAGGCTCACAAGCAAATTTCTCTGTTACTCCAAATAGGGGCCATTCAGCCGGTTCCTGTGCCAGAAAGAGGCCTAGGATTTTATTCTCGCCTGTTCCTAGTACCAAAAAAGGGGAACATGTGGAGACCAATTTTGGATTTATCTATCCTCAACACTTATCTGGACATTCCCAAGTTCAAAATGTTGACGTTACAACAGCTTTTACCTCTGCTGGGAAAAGATCACTGGATGGTAACTTTAGATCTCAAGGAGGCTTACCTTCATGTGCCTATCAGACTAAGTTGTAGGAAGTATCTGCGTTTTCGAGCTGGGAATTCCCATTATCAGTTCTCTGCATTGCCCTTTGGCTTATCTACTGCCCAGAGTATTCACAAAAGTTCTGGCTCCAGTGATAGCTTACTTCAGGCTAAAAGGAATACAAATCTATCCTTACTTGGACGACTGCCTGATTCTGGCTCAAGAAAAGGAAGACCTGTTTCAGCATTTGGAATATGTGATAGCAGTGCTAAGATGCCTAGGGTATTCTGTGAACGAAATAAAGTCCAGTCTAGTACCCTCTCAAGACATGTGCTTTCTGGGTGTGAGACTGAATACAGCAACCCAGATGGCCTTTTAACCCCGGACAAACAAAAGAATCTTTCCCTTTACTTTCATCAACTATCTCTTCAGTCCGGGCTGACTGCAAGGACAGTCCTTCAAGCCTTAGGGTTCATGGCATCTTGTATTCTGGTGCTTCCCAATGCCAAACTGCATATGAGGAAGCTACAATGGTATCTCAAAAATGTATGGACACAGCACTGCCAGGATTTGGACACTGTCATTCAAATAATACCTTGCATTCAAAAGGAATTTTTGTGGTGGGCTCAGGATTGTCACCTAAACAAGGGACTCTCTGTGACCCGGCCAGAGGCGAGTCAGATTCTATCGACGGATGCCTCAGACATAGCTTGGGGAGCTCATCTGAATGGAAAGTGGATACAAGACAAGTGGCCTGCCAGACTACAGCATCTACATATCAACATGAAGGAGATGTTAGCAGTCCAGTTTGCATTAATGGCTTTCAAGGAGTTACTTCTTCCAGGGCAGGTGTTGATTCTAACAGACAACACAACTGTCATGTGGTACATCAACAAACAAGGGGGAACACATTCTTATCCTCTATGCAGGCAAGCAATGATTTTGTGGGAGACTGCTCAGCTTGCAACTAAATCTTCAGGCAAGGTTTCTGCCGGAGCACAGAACTCCTTAGCAGATGTGTTAAGCAGGCAAATCATGGATCCCCACGAGTGGAAACTGGATCTTCATGTATTTCGGAAATTGACAGTGTCGTGGGGAACTCCAGACATAGATCTGTTCGCTTCTCCGTTAAACCACCAGCTGCCAAAGTTTTGCACGAAAGGTTTCATCACACAGCTTGGAAAGTGGATGCTCTTTCTTTCAGTTGGAAAAATCTTCATGTGTATGCCTTTCCACCTCTGCCTCTCCTCCCAAAGGTACTCCTAAAGGTCAGACAAGACAAGCCAAGGATGATTTTAATAGCTCCAGATTGGCCTCGGCAACACTGGTACCCATTACTGAGGAGTCTGGTAAGGAAGCCTCCATGGCCTTTACCTTTGATTCCACACCTATTGTCTCAGAGGGACGGTCATCTACTCAATGTCAAGCTTCACTCTCTTCATCTAACAGCCTGGCATATTCTGTTTTGAACCACAGCAGGTCTCAACTTCCTCAACAAGTTTTGAATGTGATTATGGAAGCCAGAAGACCTAGTACAAGGAAAGTGTACGCAGAAAAATGGAAGAGATTTTTATTTTGGAGTGCAGCAAAGGATTTGGAGGTTTCTGAGCCTAATTTGAGTGTGGCTCTTCAATATCTTACTGAGTTATTGGACAAAGGTTTGTCTTTCTCTTCCATTAAGATTCATGCTGCAGCAATTTCAGCTCACTATGATTGTGACCCACCATTGTTTTCTCATCCTTTGTTCAAGCAATTTCTTAGAGGGGCAAAGAATATAAGACCCCACGAGAGCTCCTACTCCTGCTTGGGACCTCAATTTTGTGTTGGAGAAACTTACTCTACAACCTTTTGAGCCTGCGGCTACTGCTGAATTGAAATACTTGTCATGGAAGACTGCTTTTTTGTTGGCCATTACTTCTGCAAGAAGGGTTTCTGAATTGCAGGCCCTTATGGCGGTTGAGCCTTTTGATTTTCCATAAGGATAGGGTATCATTACGCACTAATCCTTCCTTTATGCCTAAGGTGGTCTCTAGTGTGGCTTTAAACCAAACTATTCATTTGCCTACTTTTTATGCAGATCCCCAAAATACGCACCGAAAAGATTTTCCACACTTTAGATGTACACAGGCAGTTGCATTATTATTTAAGCAGGACTAAGGATTTTAGGCAGTCTCAGCAGTTGTTTGTTTCTTTTGCTTTGAGTTCTCAGGGCAAGCCTGTGTCAAAACAAACTATTTCTAAGTGGATTGGGTTTTGCATTGCATTTTGTTATTCCCATCATGGCAAGGAGATTCCAGCTGGGATTAGGCCTCATTCCACTAGGGCTACTGCCACTTCAACAGCATTTCTAAGGGGGGTGGCAACTAAGGATATTTTGGAGGCAGCTACTTGGAGTTCAGTGCATACTTTCTCTAAGCATTACCACCTTCCTCTCTACTCTAAATCTAGGGCTGGTTTTGCCACGGCTATTTTGCAGGGCATGTTGACAGCTCCAGCTTCTTTATGATTTGCCAGCCTCCCTTACCTCTGCTTTGGGATTCTACCCAAGTGTTAGGACTGCAGCAATGTGGGATGAAGAACATAGTACAGATGTTCTTCGTTCCACATTGCTGCAGTCCTTACTATTGGGTAGTCCGCTGTCCAGTCGGCCCGAATACCAGAGTATAAGGCTGACGTCGGTCAGGGCGCATTAGACTGACGCCAGTACGCCAGAGTACTAATGCGCATGACCGACGCCATATCCTCAGTCTTTTGCCGCATGGTCCGATGCAGAAGCAGTTTTGCGAGTGCAGGTTGGCGTTCTGAAATATTTCCGGCCGGAGTTTCAGACCGAATCAGAGTTGGCTAAGTACCCGTTGGGGAACATTTTGGTTTTTCTTGCCTCAGTATTTAACCGATGTCAGAAAAAGTGAATAACTGTATTTCTTGTGGGAAACAGATACCTCATAGGGATTACCATACCTTGTGTATACCTTGTTTAGGGCCTGAGCACGACGTTGTTGGATGCCGCTCTTGTGCTAGGTTTAACAAACGCACTATTAAGAGACGGTTAGACTGTGCCAGGTTAGTGTTTGGGAAGCGTTGTAATTATAAAATGCCGCCGGATGCTCCGACGCCCGCCCAAGAAGCGCAAGGACAAAACAGCGAAGCCTAGGGTTGATGAACCGGCAGTCCCGGACGCCGGTTCTTTAGAAGGCTCAGTGGAGCCAGAGGTTTTGCCAGGAGTTTCTTTGGAGTCTCAGGCAGAGACTTTACTGTTACAGGATGTGCCTTCTCAGGAGGTAGGCCAGGCTGAGGGGCTTCTCAGGTAACTGTTCTTCCCTCTCTTCCCAAGGTAGTTAGAGCCTCTCCTTCTGTTGCTAAAACTTCTTTGAGAGGTAGGCCAAGTTCAGCTTCAGTGGGGGCTTCTCCTAGCATTTCAGGTTCTGTGCCTAAGAAACATATGCTTAAAATGGCAGAAGATTTGATTACTATGATTAGAGGTTCTATGCCCCCTCCTGATAAGAGGCCTAGGGTGGAACCGGAGTTTGATAGTTTTGAACAGTGTTCAGAGGCTTCTGAGTCTTCTGTGGAAGATTTGCAGGAGTATCCTCCTTATTCTGATTCTGATGTGGATGATTCCACTCCTACAGCTTCTCCTCCTGAGGATTTCTCATTTTCAGAGACTCTGCATTCCATGAGGGAGCACTTTAAATGGGAAGGCCAGGATTACTCTGATTCCAGGAAAAGGCTTAGGGAATTCTTGTTTTGCCCCAGCATAGGCCCTTAGCTATACCTCCTGTGTTGAATGTGGTGGAAGATGTTTTGCAGAGGCTTCCCTGAACCCTGATTCTTTGCCTCCTGCTCCTGTTAAACCTGATAGGTACTATAGGGTGCCTGAAGCTCATAAGTATCTTTTAAGAGTCCTAGGGCAGACCCGAAACTGTTTCTCAGGGACCTAAAGGTGTTAAGGCCTCTGTGGTTAAAAACCCTGTTCCCACTGATAAAGAGGCAAGGGCTTTGGATAGATGGGGAAAGAAAGTGTATACTTCTTCCACTTTAGCCATGAGGGCGTTGAATTGTCAGTTTCACATGCTTAAATATCAAAATTATCTCCTTTCACAACTGAAATCTAAGGTGGATGCTTTGGCGGAAGGTATTGAGTGTAAAGAGTTGCTGGATTTAGTTCATGTGTCTGAACAAGTGGGTAAGCATTCCTTGCAATGTGGTTTTGATGCTGTACAGGCCTCCTCGAGGGTGGCTGCCACTAGTTCTGTTCTTCGCAGGCATGCCTGGTTGAGGGATCAGAATTTAGCTGAGCATGTTAAGACAAGGATTTTGGATGCTCCTTTACAGTCGGATGTGTTGTTTGGTTCGCCTGTGGAAGCGGTTTTAAAGAAAATGGAGGACAAAGCTAAGTCTATGCAAACTGTTAAAGATTTTTTGCAGGTGCAGCCACCAAGTTTAGTAGAAATTGGCCTACTAAGGGATGGACATATCCTGCTTATGATTCCCAGTCTAGGGGTAGGTCTAGACGTGGTAGGGGCAGAGCTCAAGGTTCTTTTAGGCCTAGAACAGGGAGTTCACCTGCTCAGACTTCTGGTGAGGGCAGGGGTCAGTCCTTTCGTAAACAGACCCAATGACCTGCCTTTTCAGCTGCCAGTAGATTCTCGTCTGGCAGCTCCTTTGGGAGGAAGACTGTCTCTTTTCAAGGAAAATTGGGATTTAATTACTCAAGACAGATGGGTGTTGGATATCATTCACCACGGTTACAGGTTTTATTTCCATACATTGCCCCCTTTCAAAGGCATGCCAGACGTTCCTCCTCCACAAAGGAAAGAGGCTCACAAGCAAATTTCTCTGTTACTCCAAATAGGGGCCATTCAGCCAGTCCCTGTATCAGAAAGGGGCCTAGGATTTTATTCTCGCCTGTTCCTAGTACCAAAGAAGGGGAACACGTGGAGACCAATTTTGGATTTATCTATCCTCAACACTTATCTGGACATTCCCAAGTTCAAGATGTTGACGTTACAACAGCTTTTACCTCTGCTGGGCAAAGATCACTGGATGGTAACTTTAGATCTCAAGGAAGCTTACCTTCATGTGCCTATAAGGCTAAGTTGCAGGAAGTATCTGCGTTTGCGAGCTGGAAATTCTCATTATCAGTTCTCTGCATTGCCCTTTGGCTTATCTACTGCGCCCAGAGTATTTACAAAGGTTCTGGCTCCAGTGATAGCTTACTTCAGGCTAAAAGGAATTCAAATCTATCCTTACTTGGACGACTGCCTGATTCTGGCTCAAGAAAAGGAAGACCTTCTACAGCATCTGGAATATGTTATAGCAGTGCTAAGATGCCTAGGGTATTCTGTGAACGAAATAAAGTCCAGTCTAGTACCCTCTCAAGACATGTGCTTTCTGGGTGTGAGACTGAATACAGCAGCCCAGATGGCCTTTTAACCCCGGACAAACAAAAGAGTCTATCACTTTACTTCCATCAACTATCTCATCAGTCCGTGCTGACTGCAAGGACAGTCCTTCAAGCATTAGGGTTCATGGCATCTTGTATTCTGGTGCTTCCCAATGCCAAACTGCATATGAGGAAGCTACAATGGTATCTCAAAATGTATGGACACAGCACTGCCAGGATTTGGACACTGTCATTCAAATAATACCTTGCCTTCAAAAAGAATTTTGTGGTGGGCTCAGGAATGTCACCTAAACAAGGACTCTCTGTGACCCGGCCAGAGGCGAGTCAGATTTTAACGACAGATGCCTCGGACATTGCTTGGGAGCTCATCTGAATGGAAAGTGGATACAAGACAAGTGGCCTGCCAGACTACAGCATCTACATATCAACATGAAGGAAATGTTAGCAGTCCAGTTTGCATTAATGGCTTTCAAGGAGTTACTTCTTCCAGGGCAGGTGTTGATTCTAACAGACAACACAACTGTCATGTGGTACATCAACAAGCAAGGGGGAACACATTCTTATCCTCTATGCAGGCAAGCAATGATTTTATGGGAGACTGCGCTAAGCTTGCAACTAACTCTTCAGGCAAGGTTTCTGCCGAGCACAGAACTCCTTAGCAGATGTGTTAAGCAGACAAATCATGGATCCCCACGAATGGAAACTGGATCTTCATGTATTTCAGAAATTGACAGTGTCATGGGGAACTCCAGACATAGATCTGTTCGCTTCTCCACTAAACCACCAGCTGCCAAAGTTTTGCACAAAGGCGTTTCATCACACAGCTTGGAAAGTGGATGCTCTGTCTTTCAGTTGGAAAAACCTTCATGTGTATGCCTTTCCACCTCTGCCTCTTCTTCCAAAGGTGCTATTGAAAGTCAGACAAGACAAGCCAAGGATGATTTTGATAGCTCCAGATTGGCCTCGGCAACACTGGTACCCACTACTAAGGAGTCTGGTAAGGAAGCCTCCATGGCCTTTACCTTTGATTCCTCATCTGTTATCTCAGAAGGACGGTCATCTGCTCAATGTCAAGCTTCACTCTCTTCATCTAACAGCCTGGCATATTCTGTGTTGAAACACAGCAGGTCTCAACTTCCTCAACAAGTTTTAAATGTGATTATGGAAGCTAGAAGACCTAGTACAAGGAAAGTGTACGCAGAAAATGGAAGAGATTTTTATTTTGGAGTACAGCAAAGAATTTGGAGATTTCTGAGCCTAATTTGAGTGTGGCTCTTCAATATCTTACTGAGTTATTGGACAAAGGTTTGTCCTTCTCTTCCATTAAGATTCATGCTGCAGCAATTTCAGCTCACTATGATTGTGACCCACCATTGTTTTCGCATCCTTTGTTCAAGCAGTTTCTTAGAGGGGCAAAGAATATAAGACCCCCACGAGAGCTCCTACTCCTGCTTGGGATCTCAATTTTGTGTTGGAAAAACTTACTCTACAACCTTTTGAGCCTGCGGCTACTGCTGAGTTGAAATACTTGTCATGGAAGACTGCTTTTCTGTTGGCCATTACTTCATGCAGAAGGGTGTCTGAGTTGCAGGCCCTTATGGCAGTAGAGCCCTTTTGATTTTCCATAAGGATAGGGTATCATTACGCACTAATCCTTCCTTTATGCCTAAGGTGGTTTCTAGTGTGGCTTTAAACCAAACTATTCATTTGCCTACTTTTTATGCAGACCCCAAAATAAAGGGGAAAAGATTTTGCACACTTTAGATGTACACAGGCAATTGCGTTATTATTTAAGCAGGACTAAGGATTTTAGGCAGTCTCAGCAGTTGTTTGTTTCTTTTGCTTTGAGTTCGCAGGGCAAGCCTGTGTCAAAACAAGCTATTTCTAGGTGGATTGGGTTTTGCATTGCATTTTGTTATTCCCATCATGGCAAGGAGATTCCAGCTGGGATTAGGCCTCATTCCACTAGGGCTACTGCCACTTCAACAGCATTTCTAAGGGGTGGCAACTAAGGATATTTTGGAGGCAGCTACTTGGAGTTCAGTGCATACTTTCTCTAAGCATTATCACCTTCCTATCTACTCTAAGTCTAGGGCTGGTTTTGCCACAGCTGTTTTGCAAGGCATGTTGTCAGCTCCTACTTCTTTATGATTTGCCAGCCTCCCTTACCTCTGCTTTGGGATTCTACCCAATAGTAAGGACTGCAGCAATGTGGAACGAAGAACATAGTACAGTTTTGTACCTACCATAAATGTAGATGTTCGAGGATCCACATTGCTGCAGTCCAATTTACCCTCCCTCCTTCCCCTCTGTGTTTAGGGGTGGTTGTGTAGGTGAGGTTATATGCTAATATTTTTGTATATATCTTTTTGTATATATTGTATATATTTTTGGTGCAGGTATTTTGGGCCTTGTCTTTTTAGGGTCTTCTGACATCTGGGGCAAGAAAAGACTGAGGATATGACGTCGGTCATGCGCATTAGTACCCTGACGTACTGACGTCAGTCTAATGCGCCCTGACCGACGTCAGCCTTATACTCTGGTATTCGGACCGACTGGACAGCGGACTACCCAATAGTAAGGACTGCAGCAATGTGGATCCTCGAACATCTACATTTATGGTAGGTACAAAACTGTACTTTTTGTACCTACCATAAATGTAGATGTTCGAAGATCCACATTGCTGCAGTCCAATTTACCCTCCCTCCTTCCCCTCTGTGTTTAGGGGTGGTTGTGTGGGTGGGGTTGTACTTTTGTAAATTTGTATATATTGTACATATATTTGGTACAGGAGTGTTTGGTGTTTTTTGGTTTTGGCCTTATCTTTTTAGGGTCTTCTGACATCTGGGGCAAGAAAAGACTGAGGATATGACGTCGGTCATGCGCATTTGTACCCTGACGTCCTGACGTCAGACTAATGCGCCTTGACCGACGTCAGCCTTATACTTTGGTATTCGGGCCGACTGGGACAGCGGACTACCCAAGTGTTAGGACTGCAGCAATGTGGATCTTTGAACATCTACATTTATGGTAGGTACAAAACTGTACTTTTCATGTATTCATGGCAGTATGAGGCGCGGTCATGCTCTCTTGCCAAGTTATGGTTTACAGTGATGACAAGCAGTACTATTGTATAACTCCATAAAATGTAATGGCATTTTTACCTGGAATATAATGACAGCACTTGGTGTATTATAAAATAATATGAATGGATCTCCATAGATAGTCTGTTGCATTTTCAAAAAATGTATATCAAGAAATTCACCCTAGGGCTTTACTCTAAGGTTAAATTTTCTGATATCCATTTCTTGAACGTATAACAAATTCTTTATAATCAGAGACCTGATCATAATCCCCTGTATTAAGATCATGTCATAATAAAACTAGATTCAATTCTTGTTTTGCAAAACCACCCTTTTCACCAAGGGAAAATGTTCTAATGTGTAATCATAAAGTGACATTGTAAAATTATTAAATAAAAATTTACGTGGACATTTTTGAAAAGTATTCAAATAGTGTTACTGTATTTTACTAACTAGTTTAATACTGTCATTTGGCAATCTGCAGTATTTTTCTTATAAATAAATACCTACATACACACATGAATTCATGCACACATATAATATACATGAGTCAGACACTTTCACTTGAACAACTTTATTAACAAACTAACAAACAGTTTTTAATCCAGTGGCTTTGGCTGAGCCATTTTTTTGTGGGGGGAGGGGAGTTATTTCTTTGAATGATGTATTATAGCATTATTTAAGCTGTCCAGTTCTCACTGCTTTGTATAATGAAAATACTGCCCCCAAATACACAGTATAGTACATTTCTTTAGAACATGTTACTTACAGGTTCATAGGTAGGTACTAGGCTATCGGCCCTGGGGCCTATATAAGCCTAGCCAAAAACGTTCCCTGGCTTTCTTCACCCAAGAAAGTTATTTTCCTGCGCCCCTGTCTAGCAAAGCCACAGAAGTGATCCCCATAGTGAATTTCCTATTCCCCATCCAATTGTCGAGATTTTTCTTAAAGAGGGCTAATGAGGAGCTTTGCTTGACATGAATGGGTAGTCTGTTCCAGAGCATGGGAAGTCTCTGGGACAGGAATCTATCCATCCAGCATGTTCTGTTTATTGTGGTGGCAAGGTTTAGGTCCCTGGAGCGTGTGGCTCGGAGGGATTGGGGTTTCTTTAAGTGTAGCATGTCCAACAGATCTGGGTTTGACATGGCTTTGTATGTTAGGCAGAGGTCGCCTCTGAGTAGGCGATATGCGATGGAGTAGAGCTGGAGTTTTTTGAGATGGTCTGCGTATGGCATCTGTTGGAGGCCAGTAATCCTCTTAGTGAGGTATTTCTGTGGCCTTTCTAGTTGTTGTAGATGCCTTGTGAGGTACATGCCAAACGGGGTGTTGTACTCTATAATGAGTCTGATGAGGGATGAGTAGAGAGGAACAATGACCTCTTTTTTTCCTGGAGGTGAACCTCTTTGTGATGAGGTGTTGCCATACCTTACTTGGATAGAAGGAAGTTTCTCTGTTCACCTGTGAGAGAGGGGAGCTTTGAGAAGGCTATCTGTCCCTGGAGGAGTGGTTTCAGCTCAGAAGTTAGTAGTTTATTGGCCATTTTGGGCTAATTTTGATTGTATCTGCTTTATTTTCTGAAAAAAAAATACTTGTTTCCCGCCTTTCTGAACTAGTATAGTCCAGTTTTCAGGTTATTGCTGAATCCAGGGCTGTGTTACAAGTTTCTGTGTTGCCCATACCTTACTTGGATAGAAGGAAGTTTCTCTGTTCACTTGTGAGAGAGGGGAGCTTTGAGCAGCCTATCTGTCCCTGGAGGAGTGGTTTCAGCCCAGAAGTTAGTAGTTTATCAGCCATTTTGGGCTAATTTCTATCTCTTTCACTTCCCCGCTATAAAAAACGCATTTGTGCGGTTTTGTGCACCGGGCAGCACCATTTAGCTAGAGTTAAACTATTCTCGGCTCCACGAAGTCTATTTTTCAATGTTTCCCTTGGAACTAGACAAACCTTAAACTTTAGCACTCAAACCATTCATTTCACAGTCAAGCACTTGCTTAAAACTCGTAGCAAGCACTAATTAACCCTAGCACTAGACCCCCCCCCCATACTGTCCAGAAGGACAAGGCTCTCTATTCGTCCCCACCAGCCAATCAGAAAAACAGCTTACTCTACCTATTCAGGCATGTCCAAAGGGCAGTTTTCTGTGTACTCTCCAGTCCAACTGGTGAATCTGGGCATTTTGAGGCAATGTTACAGCTACCTCATGTACACAGACAACCCTCACCTCCTACCACCAAACACTAATATATGCAAGAGATGCAATTATACAGCCAAACTGGAGGCAAAGCTCTCTCAACCCAAGACTGGAACTGACAGTCAAGAGGAGAAGGGTAATACTTGCAACACATCACCAGTCTCACATAGACCTAATAAACCAACACCGGCAAATAACACACATGAATACATGTAAACATACTCAGAGGCTCTAAATAAAAATCTGCAAAAGCAACAGAGACCTCCAAAGCAGACATCCAAGCAACCTCCATACCCCATCACCAACCATGAAACACATACTTCACATAATCAGTGTGCCGTGCAATCACAGCCCTTAACGCAAAATAACATACCCAACATACTAGTAATAGACGACTCTATAGTCAGGCATACTGATGTCCCACTAACTAGGCTGGACAAGGAGAAGGTTACAGTTAACTGCCTGTCAGGTGCCAGGATCCACCACATATCACAAGCACTCAGGTCACTCCAGAACATGTATAAATACAACTCTGTCATTGTTCATGTTGGTGTAAATGACCTGAGACGTACCTCCCTGGACTACATGAAAAGAGACATGGAAGAGCTCTCTGATCATGTAGCCCAGGCTGGTATGACCCTGACCCTGAGTAGCATCCTGCCCTCACCAAGAATGATGCCACAGTATAAAGAAAAAATGATCAATTTCAACAATTGGCTAAGTTTCTGGTGTCATTCAAAGGGGATTCAGTATCTGTCCACCTGGGATGACATGCTCGACAAGCCACGTTGCTTCGCAAGAGATGGCTTGCACCTGTCACCCTTAGGCTTTCGAATACCGGCCAAGGCTCTTGCCGCCCCCATAGTGCCTTTTTTAGGCAAGGCTCAAAAGACAAACCACCACCATAAATAGCACAAGTAACCAAAAACTGAGGGTATTGCTACTCAACGCTAGAAGTCTAAACCTCAAAATGCATGCACTCGAGGCACTCCTCAGTATGAAGAACATCGACATCTGTGCAGTAACAGAAATCTGGTTTAAGGCTCCTGAGAGCACCCCAGCACTACTAGGCTATAACTCATACCATGCCTTTCGGCCACAGAACCAGGACCGAAACACAAAAGGCGGGGGTGTATCCATATTCATCAAGGATACCCACACCTCCAGGTTAGTGGCACAGCACAATGCATCAGAGATCATCCATGTGCAATTAACAGTGGGCAAAACTGCAGTCCAAATTGTAGCTTGCTACAGATCACCCACCATGGACCGGGATCCCCATTCCACAATTCTGGAGACACTGGGAAATATGAAGATCCTACCAAACACCTTAATACTGGGTGATTTCAATTACCCAAACATAAACTGGGAGAACTACTCAAGTACTAACCCCCTTGCCCAACGCTTCCTAGAATTTATAAACTCGAATGCCCTGGATCAACTGGTTAACACCACCACTAGAGGGAACAACATATTGGACCTGGTCATCACCAACATGGGTGACCGGTGTTCCACACCGGAGGTCAACCCCTCGCTGGTTAGATCAGACTATAGACTAATCACTCTGGATATCCACATTCCACCCCCACCCTCAATCAAGGAAACCACCATGAAAAACTTTTCAAAAGCAAACTTCATGTTACTTAAGACCGAGGTGGAAAGGTTCACAGCCCCCATGCTAAAGGACAATGCTGTCCAAGCTTCTGAAACCTTTACAAATGCACTCTATGAGCATCTGCAGGAATGCATGGATCGTGCTATCCCAAGTAAAACCAAGACTCACTCCTCCAAGTAAAGGAAACCAGTCTGGTGGACCCCTGCCATAGACAAGCTATACAACAGAAGGAGGAAACTAGTACAGAAAAGAATAAATTCCCTAGAAGGAAAGACATCCCTGATCAGTATCAGCAAGAAACTACGATCCCTCATTAAATCATCCAAGGCTAGTTTCAAAAGAAAAATTGCCAATGACTCCAAAGATAACCACAAAGCGTTCTTTAGCTATGTCAAGAACCTAAGTGGAAACTCTCAGATCTGCTCTGAGTTAGTGCAGAATGGCACAAAATACACTGAACTGACTGACATTGCAAACATTCTTGCAGACAGGTTTAGTGCAAACTTCAACCCCCTCTCACCCCCTAAAGGGACCATAAGCATACCAGAAAGAATGTAGGGCCCCATCAATCACCGATGCACAGGTTAAAACAGCCCTATCCAAAGTCAAAAACACAGCTTCAGTGGGACCGGACTGGGTCCCAGGCTGTGTCTTACAACAGCTCCAAAATGAACTAACCCCTCACCTAAACACACTGTTCAAACTCAGCCTCTCTACAGGCTATGTACCCATAGAGTGGTGCACAGCAACAGTTATCCCACTCCACAAAGGTGGAGCCACAATGGACCCCGGGAACTATCGCCCTATAAGCCTGACTAGCCTGGTCTGCAAGGCTATGGAACGCATCATCATGGAACTCATTAACAGAGACATTGGAAACCTCTAAACCTTGTACCCTACCCAGTTTGGTTTTGTTAAGGGCAGATCATGCCTCCTAAACCTGGTGGACTTCTTTGAGATGGTTACCAAGGCATTAGATGAGGGAAAGGACGTCCACACAGCCTACCTAGACCTCGCAAAGGCTTTCGACACCATTCCCCATTCTAGTATTATAGACAAGCTCACCAGCTTGAACATAAACCCCTACATCACGAGATGGGTTGCCAACTGGCTCATGGATAGAACCCACATGGTGAGAGTTGCAAGCTCTACGTCCGACTCTAAACCGGTTACAAGTGGCGTCCCCCAGGGCTCAGTCCTAGGACCCCTCCTGTTCGGTATATACTTTTCAGAGGTACAGGCAAGCATAGGAGGACTATGGCTGACCAAGTTCACAGATGACTGCAAACTAGGGGCCATAACTGATTCTCCGGCTGATACAGACACCCTTCAGATGGGTCTCACTGAGACGGATACCTGGTGTCAAAATCATGGCCTCAAGCTAAATGCCAAAAAGTGCATAGTCATCCCCTTTGGAAAAAACAAAATACCCGCGAACTACCACATAGGTGGTAGTCCCCTAAATACAGAAAATGTAATAAGGGATCTGGGGACCCAAGTAGATAGTAATCTCTCCTTTGATAATCATATTGCCAGGGTGGTTAGAAAATCCTTCTATGTGGCCCACCTAATCACAATAGGGTTCGCATCTAGAACAAAAGAGGTTATTGTGCCTCTCTATTCATCACTCATTAGACCCATCATAGAATACAACGCCCCATTTGGGATGTACCTTACAAGACACCTGCAATGGCTGGAAAGGCTACAAAAGTACCTCACCAAGAGGATTACTGGCCTCAAACAGATGCCCTATGCAGCCCGAGCCCGACTCAAGAAACTCCAGCTGTACTCAGTTGCATGCCACTTACTCAGAGGTGATCTCTGCCTGACATACAAGGCCATGTCCAACCCAGAATTGATGGACATGCTCCACCTAAAAAAAAACAAATCCCAGAGAGCCACACACTCTAGAGATATAACCCTCACCATAACGATAAATAGGACATGCTGGAGGGATAGATTCCTATCCCAGAGACTCCCCATGCTTTGGAACAGGATTCCAATATACATCAGGCAGAGCCCCTCACTAACACTCTTCAAAAGAAACCTTGACGGGTGGATGGGAAACAGAAAATGTACCCCGGGGATTACTGCACTGGCTCTGCTGGACAGTGGTGCAGGGAACTAATGGCTTTGCTGGACACTGGTGCAGGGAACTGATGGTTCTGCTGGACAGAGGCACAGGGAACTAATCTAAGGGGGTGGTGAAAGCCAACACATTCTGGCTAGGCTTATAAATGTAATTCGGCAGATAGCCTAGTACTTACCTATGAACCTATGAACATAGAAGGATTTCCTAACTACTGTGACGATGTGATTATCAAAGGAGAGACTACTGCCCACCTGTGTCCCAAGGTCTCTTATCACACTTTTGGTGTTTAGTAGGCTACCGCCTATGTGGTAGTTCATGGCTACAGTTTTTTTCCCAAAGGGGATGACAATGCACTTCTTGGCATTGAGCTTGAGGACATATCTTTGACAGCAAGCATCAGTCTCAGTGAGGCCCCTTTGTAGAATGTCCACATCATTAGGCGATTTTATTATGACAACAAGTTTGCAGTCATCTGCGAACTTCATTAGCCAAAGACCTGCTGTATTAGCCTGGATTTCTGAGAAGTAGATTTCTGAGTGGGGTCCAGAGTTTGGAGGTTACCTATGTCCTTGTTTATAAGCTCCAAGATGATATGTTCCATGGCCTTACAAACCAGGCTCATCAGGCTAATGGGGTGGTAGTTCCTAGGGTCCATGGTAGCTCCCCCTTTGTGGAGTGGGATAACCGTCACTGTGCACCATTCAGTAGGCACAAAGCCTGAAGTGAGGCTATGATTGAACATGGTACTTAGGTGGGGTGCCAATTCATTTTGTACTGCATGCAGAATGGTGCCTGGGATGTCATCAGGTCCTATGGATGCTATGTTCTTGGCTTTGGAGAGTGTGGTCTTTACTTGTGCAGTCGTGATTACAGGGGCTTTGCATTTTTCCTGTATAGTGTTGGGATCTTTGGGGGGTGAAGTTTGCACTGAACCTGTCTGCCAGGATGTTGGCAATATCAGTTGGTTCTGTATAGCTAGTGCCATTGTGCTGTAGCTAAGAGCAGATCTGAGTGTCGCCATTGAGATTTTTGACATAGCTGTAGAATGCTTTGTGGTTGTCTTTAGAATCAGTGATGATTTTATTTTCGTAAACTAGCTTTGGAGGATTTTATGAGGGATCTCATCTTCTTACCGAGGTTGACCACGGAGTTCCTGCAATCAGGCAATTTTACTCTTTTTTGCAACAGCTTCATCCCTTGGGTTCCTATCATATGTTCGAAGGTTTAAAACTTTGACTCTCTAAAGGTTGACCTTTAATGATCGAAGTTTTAAAACCTCGAATCATATAACGGAGATTGCCATAGAGTTCAGGAAGGGAAAATTTCCCTTTACTGCACTGTAGTGCGATCTCGGAGTTGGTATATTTAAGTGGCGGGGGTGTGGGGGGTGCAGGGGGGCTTGCCCCCCTGCATAGAGCATTTTTTTTTGTTTTGGGCTTAAAATGTTTTTTTTTTTACATTCGAAGTATTAAATCATTAAAGTTCGAAGTTTAGTGATTCGAACTTTTAATACTTCGATATTATGATATAGACCCCTTCCTTGTGCTGTAGAGTTTATTTATGGCAGGGGACCACCAGATTGGCTTCCTTTTCTTGGAGGATAGCATCTTGGTTCTGTTGAGAATGGCACGATCCATGCATTCGTGTATGTGCTTATACAGTGTATTTGTATAGGATTCATCAGTTATACCTCTATTTTCTGTCTGTATGGGTGTCGTGAAGCTTGCCACTTCTGTCTTAAGAAGCATGACATTGGCTTTGGAGAAGTTTTTTATGGTGGTTTCCTTAATGGGGAGTGGGGGCAGGATATTGATGTCTAGGGTGATTAGCTTGTGGTCGGATCTGACCAGCGAGGAGTTGACCTCTGGCATGGAACATCAGTTGCCCATATTGGTAATGACCAGGTCCAGGATATTCCCCCTGGTGGGGGTATGGACAAGCTGATACAAGGTATTGGAATTTATGAATTCCAGAAAGCACTGAGCAAATGAGTTAGTACATGAGTAGTTTTCCCAGTTGATGGTGGGGTAGTTGAAATGGCCCATTATTAGGGTATTGGGCTGTACCTTAATATTACCCAGTATATCAAGAAATGTGGAGTGGGCATCCTGGGGCATGGCGGGGGATCTGTAACAAGCTACAACCTGGATTGCAGTCTTGCCCAGTGTTAGTTGCACTTGGATAATTTCCGATGAATTATGTTGAGCAACTAGCCTGGAGGTGTGGATATCCTTAATGAATATGGACACGCCTCCACCTTTAGTGTTTCGGTCCAGGTTAGGTGGCCGAAAGGTGTGGTATGAGTTATAGCCTGGTAATGCAGGGGTGCTCTCTGGAGCCTTGAACTAGGTTTCCGTCACTGCACAGATGTCGATGTTCTCCATTTTAAGGAGCGCCTCGAGTGAGTGCATTTTAAGGTTTAGACTTCTAGCATTGAGTAGCATTACCCCCAGACTTTGCTTGCTTATACCTGCTACAGTGGTGAGTTTGTCATTTGAGCCTTGCCTAAAAAAAAGGCACTATGGGGTGGCAAGAGCCTTAGCCAGTATCCGGAATACAAGGGGTGACAGGTGCAGGCTTTCTCTGGTAAAGCGTCGTGGTCTGCCTATCATGTCATCCCAGACAGACAGACACTGGATCCCCGTAGAATAACACTAGAAGCTTAGCCAATTGTTGAAGTCAGTCATTTTATCCTTGTTTTGTGGCATCATTCTGGGCGATGGCAGGATGCTACTCAGGGCTAGGGTCATACCTGCCTGGGCTACATGATCCGAGAGTACCTCCATGTCTCTTTTCATGTAGTCCAGGGATGTATGTCTCAGGTCATTCACACCAACATAGACAATGACAGAGTCATATTTGTACTTGTAGAGTGACCTGAATGCTTGCATTATGTGGCAGATCCTGGCACCCGACAGGCAGCTGACATCAACTTTCTCCTTGTTTAGCCTGGTGAGTGGGACATCAGTGTGCCTGACCATAGAGTCACCTATGACTAGTGTGTTGTTACGTTGTTTTTCCTTATGGGCTGAGGTTGAGTGGCACACTGATTTTGTGGGATATGTGTCATTTGGGTAGTGTTGGGGGGTGGTTGCTTGTGTTTCAGCTTTGGAGGTCTCTGTTGTTTTGGCAGATTTTTATTGAGAGCCTCAGTGAATGTAGGTGTGTGTTTTGTGTTACTATGTGTGGGTTTAGGTGGTGTAGGTTTTGATGAACTATGTGTTGAGTGTGTTGTGGTGCAGGTGTTTACCTTCTCCTCTTGACTGTCTAGTACAGTCTTGGCTGGAGAGAGCTTGGCTTCCAGTTTGGCTATATAAGTGCATCTCTCACAGGTTGTAGTGTTGGATGGCAGGAGGAAAGGGTTGTCAGTGTAAATGAGGCAATTGCTACATTGCCCCAAGATGCCCAGATTCATCAGGTGGACAGGGGAAAATACCCGGAGATGACCCTTAGACATGCCTGGATAGGTGCTTATTAATATAAATACTAAAAACTGTTTTCCTCCTAACAAGTGAAGAAAGTTGAGTGCTGCAGTAATTTATAGATTATTTAGTGTTTTAAATGAGTTTTGAACAAGTGCTGAGCACAAGAAAACAGTTTTGAGTGCTAAAACTAGAAAACTGGCTAGTTCTAAGAGAAAATTAGAAGAGCAGACTTTCTCGCACCGGGAATAGTTTAACCCTAGTTAAACGGCACTGTGGGGTTTTTAAACAGAAAGATGAAATTTCATAAACTGCTGCAATAAAGAAGTTAGCAAAACTGCCAGTCTTAAGGCTGCTTGATATGTAATATAATAGGAGAGGTACGGTGCTGTATTCATGAGGAACAGTCTTCAGGGAGACCTTACAAAGACTGTGGTTCTGTCTGTCTGCAAACACCTAGTTACCTGGAGAAAGGAGGTGGCTGACATCAATGCGTATTATCACAAGATTCGGGGGACTGCCTCTCCCACCCAGGTACTTGAAAGACCAATACTAAAACCTGAGAGGTTGTTAAGAAAGAGGAAGAGTTGAACCAAAATAAATTGTAGGGTCTGAATGGTGACTACAGATATGTTTGTTTAAATGTACCTCTCCATCACCGTTCTATCCACATATCTACAGGTTCTCTTAGGAGGTTCCTATTACATTATCGAATTGCTGAAACTTTGAAACTGTAAACATCGAATACAGTTAATCGAAGTTTCAGCAATTCGAACTAAAAGAAAAGCAAAAGGCAAGCCCCCGTGCACCTCACACACCCCCCGCTCTTTAAATCTGAGATTGCACTACAGTGCAGTAAAGGGAAATATTCCCTTTCTGCACTATAGTGCGATCTCGGAGTTGGTATATTTAAAGAGCGGGGGCGTGGCGGGGTGCAGGGGGGCTTGCCCCCTGCTTACAGCAGTTGATTTATGTTTTTTGCTTTTATTTTTTTTTTTTTACATATTCGAAATTATGAAACATTGAACATACAAGTTCAATCTTGTAGTGTTCGATGTTTCATGATTTTGATAACGTAATAGGAACCCCCTCTTAGGAACATTTTACTAGTGCAGAGTACAGGGGTAACTGAGAGCTGTGGGTGGGTAACAGCAGCCCCCAGAGCAGAGCATTGTGACTGTATGTGTAGATTCAATAAGTAGAAGAGTGCATCTAGGGAAAGAGCAGCGACAGGTAAGTTAGGTGTGTGCCTGATGCTATGTTGGGGCTCAACAAGGAATAAAATACTTAGGATTTACAGAACAGCTATGTCTAAACCAGCTTGATTCATAGTCCATCTAGGGTGCAATGATGCACCTATGAAAGGGATAAGAAAAACACAGGGGGGATCTGTAACTCTTTGGAGGAGTCCTTAGACAAACACTATCATGGTTACTTGTCTGAGGTGTTCCCTGCTCAGTTAATGGGTGAAGCTAAGAGCACATACATCAGAAGCTTCAGCACAGCATAGTGTAGCAGAAGCAGATGACAGTGTTTTTCCTTCACTGAGGACTGCAGATTCACTTGGAGGATGTCTGCACTGAAGTAAAGGCTGGAATCCCTTCTTGATGCTAAAGTCATCCTAATTAATAAGTTCAAACACTGTAACAACAAATGTTTAACAAAAGTGGAAGCAGAATAATTATCGGGCAAATACCAGCCCTCCCCACAAAATGGCAGACAATAAGAAAGGCAAACATAAAGATAGTAACAGTAGTGAGACAGAGCAAGAGCTGGTTTACCAATAAAGGCAACAGAAAGACGAAAGGAGCAAAAGATGGAAGGGCTACAAGAAAATGAAGGATAACAACTCCTGTACATAGTTTGTGTAAGATATTCCCCCAGCTGGTGCTCTTGCTAGATCTTCAGTGCCTATATATAGTGGCAGTCACAGAAATGGGAGTACAAAGAACTATACCACAGGGATGTCAAGATATAGGTTCATAGGTTAGTACTAGGCTAACTTCCCTAGTGGGCCATTTTAAGCCTATCCAATTACCCCATGTAAGAATCAAACCCTGCACCTTGTGTCTGTAAGTTAAACACCTCAACTATTATATCAACCTCCCACCCTTTTACACTAGGGAATGGAAGTTAACTCTTTACACAGCAGATGGGATCAGAGCTTGTACTTTATTTAGTAAAAATACATTTTCAGTAAATTCTGTTCATTGGAACTACAAGCAATGATGAAACAGATTATCAAACTGTCTGACACTGATCTGCAACAGGTTAGTAGCAAAGGTGAAGTAGATTAAAAAGAGAATGAAATCAATGATGTTAGGAGAATAGTTAATCGAGAGGCAGCTTCATTTTAATATAAATAAGTGCAAAGGAAACACCCTGGGGAACAAAACCTGGATGGGTCAATGTAGCCACTGACAATGGCCAAAAAGGAAAGAGATCTTGACATTATGTCAGAGGTCATCTGAAATGTTTAA
This sequence comes from Protopterus annectens, assembly GCF_019279795.1. Lineage (NCBI taxonomy): Eukaryota > Metazoa > Chordata > Ceratodontiformes > Protopteridae > Protopterus > Protopterus annectens. Next base: position 126,447,053 of record NC_056745.1, on the reverse strand, counting down.
TTACCATGGAAACACATTATGGAAAATCTCAAGTGATCCTAAGATGCAGAGGATATACTATCAACACGTCAGGAAATTGTTTTTTGTTTTTATTTTTTTTTAACAGATAGTTGATGAGGCCTCACCTTGTTTGTTGCATATTCAGGAGGAATATAGATGGTCTTCTGAAGATCTACACAATCAAGTCTGAAAATGGAAGACAGAATATTTGAAAGACCATGTCTGTGAAATCTTAATCGAAAACAATATTTTTGTTTCTGTGCTGAGTTTTGCACCTCCATCTAAACAGGGGGAGATCTCTTACACATACTCTTTCTGACCAGATCTGAGGTCAGTGCAACTAGAAGAAAGGGATGTGGTGGTCTGAAGGTATTGACAGCAGAGCCAGTCCACTGCAAAGGAATATTAATCACACTGTTGATTCTGGAGACTATGTTTGCACGGATGCTGATAAAACAAAAGCTGGGCAGAGAAGGGAAACAGAAATAGTATAGGATCTGCAGTGCGTCAGATTTATGAAGATAAACTCAATAACTCAGATCATGCCTCCTGAACCTGATTGACTTCTTTGAGGCAGTCACCAAAGCCGTAGATGAGGGTAAGGTGGTTCACACAGCCTATCTTGACCTCGCCAAGGCTTTTGACACCATCCCCCATTCTGGAATTATAGCTAAACTCACTAAACTAGGTATAAATCCCTACGTCACAAGATGGGTTGCCAACTGGCTCACTGACAGGACCCACACTGTAAAAGTTGCAGACTCCAAATCTGACCTCAAAGCAGTGACAAGTGGAGTACCACAGGGTTCCGTCCTGGGACCTCTTCTGTTTGGTATCTACTTCTCTGAAGTACAGGGTAACACAGAAGGCCTCTGGCTAATGAAGTTCGCAGATGACTGCAAACTAGGAGCCATAGTCAAGTCCCCAAATGACATCCTACAAAAGGGCCTCACTGAGAAAGATGCCTGGTGTCAGAGCCATGGCCTCAAGCTCAATGCCAAAAAGTGCAGTGTCATCCCCTTTGGTAAAAACTCTGTACCCATGAACTACCACAATGGCAACAATCTACTTAACACCGAATGTGTGATAAGAGACCTTGGGACCCAGGTGGACAGTAGTCTCTCCTTTGATAGTCACATCGCCACAGTAGTCAGGAAGCCCTTCTACGTGGCACACCTCATCATAAAAGGGTTCTCATCCAGGAAAAAAGAGGTCATTGTTCCCCTCTACTTGACACTCAGACCCATTATAGAGTACAATGCCCCTTTTGGAATGTACCTCACAAGACATCTGTAGCAGCTGGAAAGGGCACAGAAGTACCTCACAAAGAGGAATACTGGCCTCAAACAAATGCCCTACACTGACCGCCTCAAAAAACTCCAGCTTTACTCCATAGCATATCGCCTACTCCGAGGTGATCTCTGCCTACCATATAAAGCTATGTCAAACCCAGAGCTGTTGGACATGCTGCACCTAAAGAAATCCCAATCCCTCCGAGCTACATGCTCTAGGGACCTAACCCTTGTCACCACAATAAACAGGACATGCTGGAGGGATAGATTCCTGTCCCAGAGACTTCCCATACTCTGGAACAGACTACCCATCTATGTCAAGCAAAGTTCTTCATTAGCACTCTTCAAGAAAAATCTTGATGAGTGGATGGGAAATAGGAAATACACCCTAGGGATCACTTCTGTGTCTCTGCTCGACAGTGGCACAGGAAAATAACTTTCTTGGGTGGCATAAGCCAGGGAACCTTGTTGGCTAGGCTTACATAGGCCCTTGGGCTGATAGCCTAGTACCTACCTATGAACCTATGAACTTTATTTCTTTATTGGCATTTGTTTACCGGGAAAGTCCGACTGGGCACAGGTGCCCTTCTTCAGTATAGGCCCGGGGAGAAAAAGATCCAAGGAATCATATTTAATGCAATCAATATTTACACTAACACATTTTATAATGCAGTGAATACATAGCATAATAGTATAATAAAATGTGTATTGATATTCAAAAACATTAAATTTACAAGCCTTGTACTGAGACTTTACTGATAGAAGAGAGGTGTGTAAGATAGGAGTAATTTAAGAACTATAATAAAGTGAGGTATTAAAGGAAATAAGAAAGTTTGTGTGTTAACAGAGAAGTAGTGATGGAATAGTAATTTGGTTGTGCTAATTAGATGTTGGTATAGTAGTTTAACAAGTACAATAAAGTGAGATATTAGAAGGGGATAGCAGGTTAATTGATTAATGCTTTAAAGAAAGATGTAAGAGAGTTGATGAAGGGTGTTCAAGAGTTATGTCCCAGATGATGAGCAGGGACAAAGCCAGAAGGCAGAGAGGAAGTCTTTTAGTAATGGTTTGCAAAGATGGTGTGAGATAGACCTGACTGATACAGGAATTTTATTCCAAGTTCTAGCCACATATAGACAGCAGCCCTTTGTGGTTTGTCGATAGTAAGCAATTGTTTATTATTTGGGGACAGTTTGGAAATAGTATTGGAGTAGGAGTCTAATTACTGGGCAAAGAGATGGGTTATGGATGATTTTATGGTTAAGATGAGCTAACTATAAGAGGTGGTAAAGAAGCTTGAGCCATTTGAGTGTTTTTAGTGTTAAACAGTGGTGGGTCTGTTAAGTTTTGTTGCAAGCAAATCTGTCAACTTTGTTATAGCTATGTGTAAGGTTAGAACTAAGTGAGGCTTGCAGCTTGGTCATGATAGGGGCTCCATATAGGAGAGAAGATAAGAGGTAATTGGTGGCTAGCGTCACCTTGGCAAAGTCTGTAATGAATTTCTTTACTCTATGTACGGTGCCTAGTTTTTGATTTTTTTAGATGCTGTTGTGGATGTGTAAATCGAATGCAAGATTGTCGTCAATTGTCATAACAAGTAGTTTTGCATGTGCGGTAATTTCAATCATGGTATTATTTAAAGTTGTTTGTTTTCATGGAAGTTGGATTTTGGAAAAAAGAGAAGTGATTTAGTTTTTTTTTGGCATTTAGTAGCAGACGATTATTCTGTACCCAACTTTCAACAGAGTTAAAGTTTTTTGAGTAATTTTCTGAAGATGTATTAGGTTGTCAGAAACGCATATTAGGGTTGAATCATCAGCATATTGTGTGAGGGAAGCTTGCTGAGAAGATTTATGTACATTAAAATAAAGTTAAGTAATAAACAATATATATTGACTGGAAGAAAAAAAGATAAATGGAATCATGAAAGAAATATTTGACTATTTCACATAAATTAGTAAGCATTTCCAGAAGTTCATGCTTTGTGCTATTTCTGCTCTCCAGCTATAAAAAGGTTAGATCTCTGAAATGAAGTGATGTATTCTAATGACATTTTCAGGAAAGGTTATAAATCTTCATTAGACTGTTCTCCTGGGTACAAATATAGTGAGTAACTGCATCCAGAATTGTACTGCAAACATTTTCATTTTATGCAATTTTTCAGTTCAAACGTTTAAAAAGATCTAAAAAACGGACAGTTATAGAGAAATTCCAGTGCTTCCAGTTATAACAACACATTATATCTATATTTCTCATAGCTTTATAGCTGTCATGCCAAACAAAATTGCTAGCTACAGTTTTGTTCTAAGAAATGATTGTTTTATAAATGCTATAATTTATGAATTTCTAATGGCTTTTTTGACTTGGATTTAATCCTACCTATAAATGACAATATCTGTGATGTAGTCTTTGATTTTTTCCCTAAAATTTTCGAGAAGTGATACTTGCATAATCAATTACATCCTGTATACAGGGTGCACTTTTAGTTATAAATGTAAGGCTTGAGCTGCATCTTGAATGTAGCCAGGAGGCAGGAGCTGATGTCAACAATTTACTTTTAGGTTAGCCTGGCACCATGGCACAGGAGGATGGAGCTCTGACTGTGAATCTGGCAACTGGGATTCAATTACTGTCTCTGTCACTGAAGAATCGAGTCAGGGAGGGGGAGGAGTGAAGGGGTGTTGCCAGCATACTTCTCAACTTCTTAACACAAGAAATCTGTGCAACGATAGTACATTGAGGATTGTGTGGATGATACATGTGAGGAATAAGGTCATGCTGCATGGATGATCGTCTTTTCAGAGGGTACAGTGAACTCTTTGTTAATTGCATCAAATAACATGGTGCAGCGAGCAAAGCCTCCTGCATGAGGAGTTTTGCCCCACATCAGCAGCAACTTCAAAATCTTTATGTGAATGTTATTTTACATTGCTTCATTCACGGTTCCCTAGGCCCATACATATTATTAAGCTCTCTGTCTCTCTCTTGCTCTCTCGCTTTCTCACTTTTGTTTTTGTCATCTTCTACACCAAGTAAAATGCTGTCAACAAAAGCCAAACTTGTCTCTCTAAATTGTGGAGGTGATCCACTCATTGCTAGGTTTACAGTTGCAAGAACATTGTTTTTACTTTTTGACTATGGCAGACAAGTTCAGAACTGGAGTAGATGTGGTCTATAAAATACCATATATCTTTTAGCAGGAAAAGAAAGCAATGAATAAATTACATTCTTCTCTGTCATAGTCCACCAATGAGCTACTCATGTTGCCATTTATTGCTAGGACTGGTGTCAGGTAAAAAGTTGATTTTTTTTTTCATGATATATCCACTGTGCTTAATTTTCTTGCACATACATTAAAGTTTCAGACATATCCTCTGGTGGTATGAACAGAACTTCACAAAACTCAAATGTCTTTATACCAGACTGAGAGTATTTCCATGAAGTACTGATTGAACTCAATCCTGCCTATCAACAAAAGAAGTAACTTATCTGTCTAGATGTTTCCTTTTGATTCCTATGCTGCGGACATTTTTTTAAATACAGAACATATATAACAGTGACTACATAGAAAGATCATTATAAAGTGCAGGAATGTTTGCATGTTTAAGAGCCAGTTTGTGCATATGAGCTTTCGATAGATAAGTATTGACAAAGGTTGTCATGCTCATCAATAGAGGCTGTAGTTTCCATGACACATCAGATAAGATTTCAGTGCATAGCACTTGTTTCCTACATGTTACTTTCAGCATAGATTACTAACTTTCCATCAAGCCTGGTATTAGGCTGCTGAAAGTAGCCAGACAAGATCTTCCAGAGTGGTCTGTGGGATGGAGGGGGAAGAGCATGATGGGAGATCAGAGGAGCCAAGGCTCTTGTCACTACATACCAAAGGAGACAAGGACACTGGTGCTGAATACCACACTGAAGAGAAATGAAGGCGTCACAGTAAACAGGAATAACATGGTGAGCAGGAGGGAGCACAGGCTGCTGTTTGTAGGAACCAGCTACTTCCTGCATCTGTGAAAGTACATGTGCAGGGAGAGGGGTATGGGACCTGATAATGGATACTGGAATGGGTGGCAGAAAACAGTCCTTGGAGGCATGGAGCATATAGAAACAGGGTTTCAGTCTCATCAAAAATATTCTGAAGCATTCCACTAGTACCTGTGGTCCCAACAGTTCAGTGTTAATGCTGTTGTGGCCAAACAAGTCAATGGTGTTTATATGTGGTTGCCATCTTTACACCATCTAATGATGACAGTGCTAATGAGCAGTCCCTAAACCCTTCCACATCTGTGTCTTCTAGGATCTAAGGGCTGTGAGTAGTTACTGCCTCAAGCATGTCTATGTTAGAACATTATGGAACTTCTGTCTTATTGTGTGTGCTTTGCTTTTACTAGGCATAAGCAATTTATGCATTTGCACTATTTCTCTCCTAACCTAAAATGAGGTGAATGTCCTAGTTACAGGTCTGCATGCAGCATCTTCATTGTGGACATAACTTCTGAGACTGCAGTAATGTAAGATCCATATGTGGGTTTTGAACTTCACATGAGTGTCCCTTGCAAGAAACCTATAGCATTGTACACCATCTGTACCAGATAATACAAACACTGATTCACTAGCTAGAGCCTAGCAACAGTTGCTATCTCCAATAGCTTCTCCAGAGCAATAGGAGCAGACAGCAGTACATTTATTTTTAGCCTGCTTTTAGCTTCTGTCAAACCAAATAGCCCCCTAGTTAGTTCTAAAGAAAATAAAATGTATATTCCCAACTGTGATAAATAACAACTTTTTTGCTTTTTCCATGTATTGCTTGGAAGTCAATAGAACATGATCAACAGTCACTGAATTTCTCAAGCAGCTATATAAAAAGAAACAAACTTTTGTCTGTTTGTTTATCAGGTCCCATTCACAATATCAACTTTCCATCATAGAGTCATAGATTCAGAGATTGGTACTAGACTAATGACCTAGGGGAGTCTTTCTAAGCCTAGACAAGTTTTCCCAAAAGAATAATGATCCCCTGTCCCCCTGTCCCCAGGACATTGAGATCCAGGTATTTATAAGCTACCCCTGTCCATAAGGGACATGGGTGCCAGGTTGGGTGTTCATTTTCTATTCCCAATCCTCTGGTCTAGATTGCACTTAAATTAGGTAATACACAAACTCAGCTTCACATGGATGGAAAGCCTGTTCCACAGGAGGGGCGGCCTCTGTGACACATCTGTCACTCCAGCATGTTCTGTTTAAGTCACAGGCACAATTCAGGTCCCTAGACCTTGTATTTCTGGTACTCTTAGACTTATGAATATGTAGGAAATTCATAAGTGTGGGGATGTTGTGGATGCTTTGCAAGCCAGGCATAGATCACCCCTCACCAATCTGTAGGAGACTGAGTAGAGGGAAAGGGCTTTTCTGCACTCTGCATAAGTCAGGTTTGCTATGCCTTGTATTCTTTTTGTAAGGAACCTCCAATGTCACTCTAGTTGCTGCATATGCCTGGTCAGGTACATACCAAAAGGAGCACTGTACTCTCTGACCGGTCTGATAAGGATGGAGTACAGTGAGATAATGACTTTTTTGGACCTAGATGCCATGCCCTTACTCATAAGTTGTGTAATATAAAAGGATTTCCTCACCAATGTGGCCACTTGATAATCAAAGGTAAGGCTACTGTCTACATGCGTATCCAGTTCCCTGACCACTGGGTTGACGCTTAGGGGTTCATTGTCAACAAGAATGATAATAAAGAATTTCATATGGTTGAACCCACATGATCGACAGTTCTGAACATCAGAAGCTACTAAAACACACAAAACTGTGATTTTGCAGGGGAGGAAGCCCCCCTGCACTCTCAACACCCTCTGCTAATTATATATAACAACTCCAAGATCGCATTACAGTGGAGAAAAGGGCAAATTCCTCAATCTCTACTGTACTGTGATCTCAGTACAAATGGTTCAATTTTCTGTAAGGTCGATCACATGGATTCAACTATATGAAGTTTGACTTTACGGAAAGTCGATATTCTAAATGGGATCCTATCTATCTATCTATCTATCTATCTATCTATCTATCTATCTATCTATCTATCTCATCACTTTAACAATACATAAGGACAGACAGATATAGCCCAACAGTTTTTGTGTTCTTCATGCTTTTAGAACATAATTCTTGTTCAGTAGTTCAGAAGTCATCTTTGATCTTTCAATACTAAATTTTTCAAGAAACATATAAATAAGAAGCACAATTATGGAATATGTCAGGGATCTTTTTTCTGATAAATTAAATAAATTTTCTTATATTATAAGTTTAGGGAATGAACTTTGTTCTGCAATCCTATACTATAAGACACTTTGATTACCTCACAAAACACAACCCCACATATTCCATTTATTAATTTATTTATTAATTTATTTAATGACTTATTTAGTTTGCATTTCTTAATCTGGATCCCACTCATTTAGTGGGATGCAGTTACTGTGTGATTTTTCAGTAGACTAAGGGTTATGTAGGTTACCTAGATTTTTATGAACAACACTGCCTTGCAGTTTGTTTTCTATTTATTTCTGAGGTAAATTCTATTTTTTAATGTATTTTGCAGTTTTCTGGAATTTTGTAGTGTTACGAGGGTTACATTAAGTTATAATTGGCTCATATATTACACTTATGTGTTTTATTTAAATATATGTTACAGCTAGTTTAATATTATTTAACATGTGATCCATTTTGCCAGTAATGCTGTTTATATTTTACATATTTCTTAAACATGACATTTTTAAAGCAACATACGTACATACGCAGTAGTAGAAAAGCAAACAAACCATATTAACATTTCATTTATTTTTCATCCAGTACACATTTCAACAATTTTCATTCACTTAAATGTCATTGCTCCTCCTGAAAACCGTTCTCCATATAGCATTCCCACAAATTGCATGTATTTACTTATTTATTTATTGTTCTTGACTCCTTTCTGTGTGTAAAGGTTGTATTTGCAGCTCTTTGATCTCCTTTAAAGGTTTCAGTACTTCAGTAACAGCTGGTTTAGACTCTGAATTTCATTATCTTCTAATTCATCTTTTTCACAGCCAACTGCATTAAACTTAGTAATGCCTTACTATATCTGAGAAATTCAGATCCTATACCCTGCTCAAAAGAATCATTACGTACAAACATTTGCTCCTCCCAGTATTGCTGCTGAAGTATTCTGTGGGGAATTGTTATCTGTCAACTCAATACAGTCACCAAAAATGTTTTTTTCAGATTGCCTTTCTTTTTCCCACCACACCTCCAGCATTTCCTATCTACCTGTAGAAAAATTCTTTGAAGTCTGCTTGGGATATAAAATATATATACAAACACTTCCAAGACAAAAATCCTAAACCTTCTGGATGTTCTTGCATACTTGACAGATGTACAGATGTCCTCCAATTGTTTATTTGTATATTACCTTTTCATTCTTTATCATAATCTTGTTTAACGTCATCTGATTGATTCTTATAGTTATCATGCAATATTTTATATGCCCTACTAATTATCTATTTTCTGACAGCAGCTTATGTTCTAGTCTCAACTAAAACTACTACCAGAGCTGCTCTTTCATTTAAGAATTCCCCTGCCCCTTTCTCTTTGCCTATACTCTGTTATCAATCCCTGGTTGGGAAGGTAGTATCCAGCCTGCAGTCCTAACATCTACTTAGCCTCATCCCACTCTGTTACCTTCCCCTCTCTAGTTATCTAGTCCTAAAACCTTGGTCCCTTTGTTATTTTTTTCTAGTAAATTCCACCCCCCTCTTACCTACCTTTTGTACCATTGCTTGCAGTCATCCATATTAGTAAATTCTCATCTGTCCATTACTATGTTGACTTAGGTTGAAAATCCAAAGCAAGAACGTGTGTACGTGCAGCCTAACACACCAACACTCAGAACAGCTGGGTCATGTGGTGAATCCCATGATGCTAAAAGTTCCAAGCAAATCCAAAATGAATGGACCTAACGGAAATAGTATCAAAATGAAGGTTTTAATAAATACAGTAAAAAACAGGGTTAGCTAGTTCTTCATTTTTTCTAGGCCCTGTGACCTCCTTCTCTCTCACTCCTGGAATAACTAAAAGTAATATGTCATGACGTAGGTTTGTCTCAGTTCAGTGAAGCCTTATTATGTTACAAGGTTTAACAAACAGATTGAATGAAGTAATGGTTCTGAAGAAGTCCTATATAGTATAAGGACGAAAGTGCTTAACTTAACATGTGCTTACAAGCTGTTTTTATTGTATTTATTAAAACCTTCATTTTGATACTGTTTCTGGTGGTCCATTTGTTTTGGATTTGCTTGGAACTTTTAGCATCACGGAATTCACTATGTGAGCCAGTTGTTTTGAATGTTGACTTAGGTCTTAAAATGCTTTCTACTACTTGATGAATATAATATTCTATACGTTTGTTTTTCAGAGATCTGCATCCATAAAACTTCTACTATCTAGTCACTTCTCAAACTTCCTCTGTTTCATCATACTTTTCCACTTTGACTTATAACTTTCTGCTTGTGTTATGTGTATGAGCTTTAACTGTGAAATAACTTCTGAGAGTTTTGCACTGGCAGAAAAGGTTTTGACTTTGACAAAAATTTTCTTTGTTAGATACGTAATGGCTACATAGCTACTGGGAGTACTATTTTGCTCAGAAAAAAAAAAAGTTTACAAACTAGGCTTGTAAAAGCTCTAGGGCCGCTAGCCTAGTAACCTCCACCTCCTATGAAATTGTGGTGCAGTTCAGGGCTGCATATGAGAATGAGCAAGTGTTAAGGGAATATTTTGAAAATGAAATTAAAAAATACCTATGAGAGACATTTATGGAATGAGGCATGGGAAGTCTGGGTAAATTTGAATATAGCAGATGGCAGAAAGTAGCATTTGTTCAGTGTTATTTTATTAGATGGAGAGAAAGGAATGATAAAATATTGGGGACAACCTAAAACACTTTTTTCTGTCTTTCTTTCTTTCTTTCTGTGGTGCGATTATTTAATACAGGTTTGCCTTAAAATATACACACAATGTGAAGCGAGTGAACATTTGACCAAAGACTGCAAAATAACTTACAAAAAATGTGGGTGAGGAGGCAGTTTTGGTTTGACTGTGAATTATTGCTTGAAACTGCTGAAAATGATGAAATAACTGTGGGGTGGGGAGAAAGTGTTGGACAACAGATTGATAATTTTGATGAAAATGTTCCACATGAGCTGCATGAGGAGGAACAGAATGAAATGGAGAATGAAAACGCAGCTCATAAGGAGAAACAGTATTGTGCACATATAAAACATGTACAAAATTTTAAGCCAAAGCTGAAAGTGAGAAGAAATAGGAGGAGAAGGAGGGATGAATAATATTGTTGGAAATACGGTAAATAAATAAATATTTTTATTACCGCAAAAAAAAAGTTGCCAAGAAGGGGAAGTGATAACTTTAATGTTATTGCAATGAATGTTAATAGCACGAAGAAAGAAGTAAGAAATTCAGTGGGGTTGAAATGGTATCAAGAGCAAAAAGCTAAAATAATATTTTTAGGACATACCAGAGTTTTAGATAAGGTACAAAATGACTAGAGAGAAAAGTTGTGGGGAAATAAGATTGTATGGAGCTTTGGGAAGGAGCCCTGTTCAGACATAGGAATACTGTTTAAAAATGAACAGATGAAGCTGATAAATCTTATAATCAATGTGAGATGAATGCTTTGTGATGTCAGATATGGGGAGGAAGCATAGAGAATAACTGCAGGATGTGCATTCACTAACATCAAAGAAAGGGTGGAAATATTTAAGGAAATAAACATGTAATAATTAAAATGAATATAATAGTGTTAGAGGACTTTATAAATCAGGATGTGAAGACAAATGGGGATGTGATAAAGTATGGAAAATCACGGTTAAGGAAGGAAAGAATATATGCCTATAGAAGAAGACATTTGAAGACAGAAAAAAAGTAATGTTATTTTTAAGTGGGTTTACATGAAGTAAAGGGGGAAGAGAGAGGTATATTTTTATGACTCATGAGGGTATTCCACAGCCTCTAAAAGAAATGCATCTAACATTCAAACCATCACAAATGGCATATGCAGATCCATCTCTGCATATGGCATTTGACATACCATATGCAGATTCATCAGTCTCTCCTCAAGAAATGAGCACCTCAGCAAAACCATTGAAAAAGATAACTGGCTGCCTATGAAATAATGTACTGACTTTCTAATCTTTTCACACCTGTTTAAACTTATTAAGAATGATACCTCCAGACTATTCAGAGATGTGCCAACATACAACCTTTGAAGTCTTAGCCACACAGGTCCTCTCCTTCAAGCCACACCAGTGTAGACTTCAATATGCTTTCATAGACCTTGGTCCCAAACGGTGGGAATCTCTCTCGCTCTTCGTTTCTTAAAGTTGATTCTTTTCTTCCATTTTCTGATCTGAACTAAAAGCACATTACAAGACGCATTACAAGACGCATTACAAGACACATTACAAGACTGTGGGAAGATGTAACTCATACCTCTCAACCTCTTAGCACAGGAAATATGGACAAAGCCTTAAATAATGGGGGGGGGCAAAGGTACAAAACTAGGGACAGATTTTAAATATTACACTTATAAACTTATAAAGTTGCTAGAACAACAGGTCTTGCATTAACATGCATTTTCTGGAGGATATGAAGGCTGAAACTCAAAGGTATGTCCTTCTTTAATGACTTCAATCCTCAATGATTTGCCAACATAAATGCAAATTTTATTAGGAATAGAACAAAAATATGAGCCAAAAATCTCGACAGTTGAGAAGCATGAACTGCTTGCGCTCTCTATCTGGCTATAAAAACCTAACCTCTTCATACCTTGCTCTGACTCTGCTTTTCATTGCGCTTCTTTCAACATACCACCTTTGATAGCCACTCTGTATGTAATGTATGCATAAACACAGTAAACCAAACATACCCAAAAGGGTATAAACTCATAAAAAACAAAAAAAGTAGAAAAAATACAGACCGAGCTTCACTCAACAGTTTTAATGCAGAGCTCCAAAAACTAAGCGCTTTCACCATGCACAAATGGCTTCATCAGAGTTAATAGGAGCCGTTAAACAAAATACATTTATAAAACTGTCAATCACTCATACACCAATCACATCCTTACACATAATCAATACATTAATTTAATAAAAAAACTATACTGCTCATTAGTCCAAAAATAATTTAAAAGAATATACATTAAATGCGTGGTTTTGCGTTTGTAACAGACTCAGCACAGCTTTTCGTGGTGTCCTGTAGAGTTCTACAAGCAGCAGAGAGCGAAAAGAGAGACTTTAAAAAGATTAAGTATTGTTTTTTTACCTTCCTAACTGCAACTGCATATTCTCGCCGAAAAGCGAGTTTTCTGAGTATCTGAGATCTGCAAAGCATTGTTTTTCTGCATTTTTTGTGTTTGCACTTAAAAGTTTACTGTGTTCTTGTGCCTAGTTTCTGTTTAGAAAAAAAAAAAAGAAAAAAAACAAAAAAAAATATCCTTGTTTCCCGCCTTTGCTGAACAAGAATAGTCCAGTTTTCAGGCCCTTGCTGAATTCTATGCTGTATTATAGTTCCTGTGTTGCCCATATCCTTACTTGGATAGGAGGAAGCTTCTCTGTTCACCAGTGAGAGTGGGGAGCTTTGAGCAGCCTATCTGTCCCTGGAGGAGTGGTCTCAGCCCAGTAACTTGTAGCTTATTGGCTGTTTTGGGCCATTTCCTATCTCTTTGAAACTCCCTGCCTTAAAACCCGCTTTAGCGCGGTTTTGTGCTTGTAACAGACTCAGCGCAGCTCCTCGTGGTGTCCTGCAGAGTTCTACAAGCAGCGAAGAGCGAAAAGAGAGACTTTAAAAAGATTTAAGTATTGTTTTTTACCTTCCTAACTGCGACTGCATATTCTCGCCGAAAAGCGAGTTTTCTGACTATCTGAGATCTGCAAAGCATTGTTTTTCTGCATTTTTGTGTTTGAACTAAAAAGTTGTATTTTCGCCTTGTTTAATTGTTGTAGGCTACATACTCAAGTGCTCTAGCCGATTTAAAGCATTTACTGTGTCCTTGTGCCTAGTTTCTGTTTAGAAAAAAGAAAAAAAAATCCTTGTTTCCTGCCTTTTCTGAACTAGAATAGTCCAGTTTTCAGGTCCTTACTGAATTCTAGGCTGTGTTATAGTTCCTGTGTTGCCCATATCCTTACTTGGATAGGAGGAAGCTTCTCTGTTCACCAGTGAGAGTGGGGAGCTTTGAGCAGCCTATCTGTCCCTGGAGGAGTGGTCTCAGCCCAGTAACTTGTAGCTTATTGGCCGTTTTGAGTCATTTCCTATCTCTTTGAAACTCCCTGCTTTAGCACGGTTTTACATGTGCAACATCGCGCTGTTTAAGCAGTTTTTAACTATTCCCAGCTCCACAAAGTCTGCTCTTCATTTTTTCCCTTAGAACTAGTCAAACTTTAAAAAATAAGCACTCAACCTTCATTCTACAGCCCAGCATTTGCTCAAATTTCTCAGTAAGCACTAACTAAGTTTAGCACTACACCCCCCTATATTATACAGAAGTACAAGGCTCCCTATTCATCCATTCCAAAAAAATCAATAAATCAGATCTTTAAACCATCCAGGCATGTCCAAATCGCAGTTTCAGGTATACTCTCCAGTCCAGTTGGTGAATCTAGGAATCCTGAGGCAATGTTACAATTGCCTTATGTACACAGACAACCCTGTCCTCCTTCCAAGAAACACAAATATATGTGAGAGATGCAACTATACAGCCAAACTGGAGGTAGGGCTCTCTCAACCCAAGACTGGCACAGCCAGTCAGGAGGTGAAGGAAGACACTCGCACCACACAACCAGTCTCACATAGACAAATCGCACCAGCAAACAAGACACATAAACTCACAAAAACACACATGGAGGCTCTAAATACAAATATGCCAAAACAACAGAGACCTCCAAAGCAGACATCCAAGCAACCACTACCACACAACATCCTTCACGTATCACATACTTCACAAAGTCAGTGTGCCACGCAGTCGCAGCCCCCAAGGCTAAATAACACACCTAATACACTAGTAATTGGAGACTCTATTGTCAGGCACACTGACGTCCCACTCACCAGACTGAACAAGGAGAAGGTCACGGTAAGCTGCCTGTCGGGTGCCAGGATCCGCCACATAACACAAGCACTCAGGTCACTCCACAGCAGGTACAAATATGACTCTGTCATTGTCCATGTTAGTGTGAATGACCTGAGATGTACTTCCCTGGGCTACATGAAAAGAGACATAGAGGAGCTCTCTGATCATGTAGCCCAGGCCGGTAAGACCCTGACCCTGAGTAGCATCTTACCCTCACCAAGAATGATGCCACAGTATAAAGACAAAATGATAAATTTAACAATTGGCTAACCTATTGGTGTCATTCTAAGGGGATCCAGTGTTTGTCAGCCTGGGATGACATGCTCGACAAGCCACGTTGCTTCGCCAGGGATGGCTTGCACCTGTCACCCTTAGGCTTTTGAATACTGGCTAAGGCTCTTGCCACCCCCATAGTGCCTTTTTTAGGCAAGGCTCAAAAGACAAACTCACCTCCATAGACAATACCAGAAACAAAAAACTAAGGGTAATGCTATTCAACACCAGAAGTCTAAACCTCAAGATGCACACACTCGAGGCACTCCTCAGTATGGAGAAAATCGATATCTGCAGTAACAGAAACCTGGTTCAAGGCTCCAGAGAGCACCCCAGCACTACCAGGATTCAACTCATACCATACTTTTCGGCCCCAGAACTCAGACCGAAATACTAAAGGCGGGGGAGTATCCATCTTCATCAAGGATACCCACACCTCCAGGTTAGTGGCACTGCACGAGGCATCGGAGACCATCCATGTGCAACTAACAGTAGGTAGTAAAACTGCTTTTCAGTTTGTAGCCTGCTACAGATCACCCACCCTGATGCAGGACGCCCACTCGGCATTCCTGAGAACATTGAAAAATATAAAGGTCTCACCAAACACCATGATATTGGGGGACTTCAACTACCCAAACATTGACTGGGAAAACTACTCAAGCCTCAACTCTTTTGCCCAACGGTTCCTTGAGTTTATAAACTCAAATGCCTTGGAACAACTGGTCACCACTCCCACAAGAGGGGACAACATATTGGATTTGGTCATCACCAACATGGAGGCTAAATGTTCCATACCAGAGGTAAACCTCTCGTTGGTAAGATCAGACCATAAACTAATCACAATGGACATCCACATCCCGACCCCACCCCCAGCCAAGGAAACCACTGTGAAAAATTTCTCAAGAGCAAACTTCACACTTCTCAAGACCGAGGTGGGAAGTTTCAAAGCCCCCGGGCATATGGAAAATGCTACCCAAACTGCAGAATCATTTACAATTGCACTCTATGAGCACCTACATGAATGCATGGATCATGCCATCCCAAGTAAAACCAAGACTCACTCCTCCAAAGACAGGAGACCAGTCTGGTGGACCTTGGCCATAAATAAGCTATACAACAGAAGGAGGAAACTATTACATGAAAAGGCAAAATCCCAAAAAGGGAAGGCATCCCTGATCAGTACTAGTAAGAAACTTTGATCCCTCATAAAATCATCAAAGGCTAGCTTTGAAAGAAAAATCACCAAAGACTCTAAAGATAATCACAAGGCATTCTTTAGCTATGTCAAGAATATGGGTGGCAACTCTCAGATATGCTCTGAGCTGATGCAAAATGGCAGAAAATACACTGAACCCACTGACATTGCCAACATCCTGGCAGACAGGTTCAGTTCAGACTTTACCCCCCTTTCCCCCCAAAAGAGCCAGTGTCTATCCCAGAAGAATGCAATCCCCCAGACATCACAGACACACAGGTGAAAGCAGCCCTCTCCAAAGTAAAAAACACAGCATTAATGGGACCTTATGGTATCCCGGGCTGTGTCTTACACGAGCTCCAAAATGAACTAAACCCTCACATAAATTCACTGTTCCAACTCAGCCTTACTACAGCTTATGTACCCAAAGAATGGCGTACAGCAACAGTGATCCCGCTTCACAAAGGTGGCGCCACAACGGATCCTGGGAACTATCACCCTATAAGCCTGACTAGCCGGGTCTGCAAGGCTATGGAGCGCATCATCATGGAACTCATAAACAAAGACATTGGGAACCTTCAAACACTGGACCCTACCCAATTTGGCTTTGTTAAAGGCAGATCTTGCCTCTTAAACCTAGTTGAATTCTTCAAAACAGTTACCAAAGCCATAGATGACGGAATGGTAGTCCACACAGCCTATCTGGACCTCGCAAAGGCCTTCGACACAATACCTCATTCTGGCATCATAAATAAGCTTACTAGCTTAGATATTAACCCATATGTCACAAGATGGGTTGCAAACTGGCTCAGGGATAGAACTCACATGGTCAGAGTCACGTCTGCCATGTCCAACTCTAAACCGGTTACAAGTGGCGTCCCACAGGGCTCAGTCCTGGGACCCCTCTTGTTCGGTATTTACTTCTCTGAGGTACAGGCAAACACGGGGGGGGGGGGGCTGTGGCTTACCAAGTTCGCAGATGATTGCAAACTGGGAGCCATAATAGACTCTCCAGCTGACATAAGCATCCTCCAGAAGGGCCTTACGGAGATGGATACCTGGTGTCAGAACCATGGCCTCAAGCTAAATGCCAAGAAGTGCATAGTCATCCCCTTTGGGAAAAACAAAGTGCCCACAAACTACCACATTGGAGGTAATCCACTAAGCACCGAAGAAGTAATTAGGGATCTGGGGACCCAAGTAGATAGTAGCCTCTCCTTTGACAATCACATTGCCAAAGTGGTTAGAAAAACCTTCTATATAGCTCACCTAATAACAAAAAGGTTCACATCTAGATCAAGAGAGGTCATTGTGCCCCTCTACTCATCGCTCATCAGGCCCATAATTGAGTACAATGCCCCATTTGGGATGTACCTTAACCGACACCTGCAACAACTGGAGAGACCTCAAAAATACCTCACCAAGAGGATTGTGGGCCTCAAACAAATGCCCTATGCAGCTCGACTAAAGAAGCTCCCAACTCTACTCAGTTGCATACTGCCTGCTCAGAGGTGACCTCTGCCTGACATTCAAGGCCATGTCTAAACCGGAACTGTTGGACATGCTCCACCTCAAGAAAACCAATTCCATTAGAACTACACGCTCCAGGGATTTAAACCTTAGCACAACAATAAACAGGACATGCTGGAGGGATAGATTCATATCCCAAAGGCTCCCCTCACTCTGGAATAGAATCCCAGTCCATGTTAGACAGAGCCCCTCGCTGACCCTCTTCAAGAGAAATCTTGATGAGTGGATGGGTAATCGTAAATTTACTCCGGGGTTCACTTCTATAGCCCTGCTGGACAGAGGCTCAGGAATCTAGTCTAAAAGGGAGGTGAAAGCCAACATTCTGGCTAGGCTTATAAATGTCCTAGGGCAGATAGCCTAGTACCTACCTATGAACCTATGCATGTAGAATGTATATACACACAACTGTGCCAAGACAATACTATATATGTGTATAATAAATCGTAAAAAAAATTTCTAAATGCTACTAATAAATATATATTTTAATAATGCTAAAAAGCAATAAAACACTTATTAAGAATTATAAAATAATTATAATATAACAATACTGTAGGGGCAAAAATAATTCAAAGCATACAAATAATACTTAATTAAACTTCATGTGCCCTTTGTTTCAACACTGACATAATTGATATATGGTCATTCATACCTGGTTGACAAGTTGCATTTAAGCTTACTTGCCATTTGTATTCCAATAATTCAACTTTAAGTTTATCATCCCCCCTCTTTCACTAGGAATCACCCTATCAATCACAAAGAAGATAAACTTCTTATAGTTTGGGCAGCTAATACTGTGTATATATAGTGCATTATGCATGCCCCTGTTCTTAATAGCCCTAAAGTGTTCAGCTATCATGTCCTTTAATCTCTGTGTCGTTTTTCCTATGTAGAATCCTGGGCATGAAGTACAAGTTGCTAAACAGACCACCATTTTTGAGTTGCAACTACACCTACCCAGACAAGGTATTGTCCTGTTTTACCCAAAAGCTGTCACATAGGGATCATTGTTTATAAATTTTACAGTATCTACATGCTCCACATTTGTGCATTCGTGAGCATGTAATTTTTAACCTTTGCCCTTCCAAAAAATCTTTAATATATCTACCCCTTGAGAAAACCACTCGTGGGGACTGTCCCAGTTCTTTCTTTAATTCAGTATCAAAGGTTACTTACCATGATCGTCTGACAATCACTAATAGCTCGGGTACTTGATAGTTGTACTTCAAAATTAATGCTCTAGGATCAAAAGTGTTAATTCTTTTCTCTGAGCTTTGATTAGCTCCCCATAAAATGGGGGTAAATGAGGTACTCTTTTCCTAGTCACCTCATTACGTACTGCTATAAGCAATTTCAGGGGGTATCCTCTAGCCAGGAACATCCCTATCAAGGTATATAGCTCCTGTTGGTAAGTACTGTTGTCACTAATAAGTCATGACAGCCTTACCATTTGCCTTTTAACAATGCTTTTACATTGATGGGGCGGATGACAACTTTGATAATGGAGTAATGAATTGCTGTATGTTTCCTTTCTGAAAATATTACTCTGCAGACCTCCTGGTGTTTTAATAAGTTTAATATCCAAAAAGTCTATCAATTCACTGTTCCACCTGCTAGTAAATGTAAAAAATGATGTAGTAGTATTGAGGTAGTCTACAAATTGTTTGGCTTCTTCTTCGCTACCTCTCCATAAAACCAGTATGTCATCTAAAAACCAATTATATAAACCTATTTGGTCCTGAAAGGGGGATCGAAAAACAAACATTTCTTCCCAATGTAGAAGAACTAAATTAGCAAATCTGGGGGTGCATTTAGCTCCCATCGCAACCCCTGAAATCTGATGGTAAATTTCCCCCTCAAAACTCAAAAAATTATTTTTTAATACCAATTCCATAAATGCTACCACAATATTCAACTTAACTCCACTCAGTTGTCTGCTTTTCACAAGACTTTCTGTAAAATAGTTAATGCCCTCTTCGTGTGGGATAACCGAAAAAAGGTTAACCACATTGATAGTAAGGAATGACCAGTTATTGTCATCTCTACTGAGGGTACTCAAACGTTCAAGACAATGCCAAGAGTCTTTTAGTATATGGCCAACTCCAGTCACAACCTGCAGTGTTCCCTTGTCCACATAAGCTGCCATAGGCTCAGTTTTGGAGCCTCTTGCCGCCGCTATCGGCCTAAATGGAGGATCATTTAGATTTTTATGGATTTTAGTGATACCAAAAACAACAGGTGTGAGTGGGTGTTCAACATTTAGAAACTGAAATTCAGTCTCCTGTATAGCCCCTTGAAACAGAGCATTTAGCAGAAACAAATCTATTTTGTGGTAAGCAATATTCAATTTGTTTTTAGAGACCCTCTGGTAAGTGGTGTAATCATCTAAAATATTTTGCATTTTAGATACATAATCAAAGTGGGACATAATGACAACCCCAACCCCCTTATTGGGCTTCATGATCCTGACCTCAGTATTATTAGCCAAATCAAGTA
The DNA here is from genome assembly GCF_019279795.1 of Protopterus annectens. Classification (NCBI taxonomy): domain Eukaryota; kingdom Metazoa; phylum Chordata; order Ceratodontiformes; family Protopteridae; genus Protopterus; species Protopterus annectens. The sequence goes on along the minus strand of NC_056745.1, from coordinate 126,427,087 downwards.
GTGCATTCCTTTCATCCCCAGTGAGGTTGTCATCATTAACAGTGTTGTGTTTCTTCTTAGTCAAACGTCTAATACCATTAATACACAGCTTTTCAAAAGTTAACACATCCTTATGCACAGGTGGTATAAATATAACTTTTCTACTAAGACCTGGAGGTAGCAAACTCTTCTGATCATTCTGGTCTTTAAAAAACAATGACAAATTCAATTGCCTTGTAAACAATTACAAACTTGTATAAACATCCACAATATTAAAATAAAACGCAGGGACAAAAGTAAAACCAATACTCAATAAATTGTGGTGCGCTTCTTTAATCTCTAAGGCACTGAAATTGTAAATAGTAAACCCAGCTTTTTTACTGATGTTATAAATGAGCGTTTCACTCTGAGTCACAGAGTACAAATGGAAATTGTCCAATTCACAGTACACATTTCCAGCCCTTGTCTGACAATCACAGTTTGACACAATGTCTCTTCCTGTTGTTGTTGGACCACTGACTCTTCTTGTGATATTTGTTTCTCTGTTGTTGTTACTGCTGTTGTGTACAATATTGTTGGTTCACTTGGGTCCCTCCCCTCTTATCAAACGCTCCAATCTCCACAATTCTGGAGACCGGTTTAAAAAACATTGTTGTTCATCAATCAAATCATTTGTATTACAGTCAAAATTGTCCATACCAGAATCAGTAACATTTTCATGTCTGTTCCCTTCTCTTAACATACATGTTATTCACATTAGTGTTAGAAATACGAAAAGAATATGCTGTATTATTTTTTATAATCACTCATATCTCTTGAGAGCTTTTTGATTTTAGCTTTTACATTTTTATCAACAAACTTTTCAATATTGCTTAGCACAGTATGATAATTCTTAGCATTTTGAAAAAATAGTAAATCATTAATTATACTTTAATTTAAAGAGACAATCTCTTTTTCAAGTATAGCTAACTTACTCTGTTTTTGACAATAATGTCCAACATCTCTAAGCCAGTCTTGTTGAATAAGTCCACAAGTTCCTTGTATGCTGAAGATCCACTGTCAATGCCAGTAGGTAGTTTCCAAATTCTAAAGCCCTTCGGTACCTGTTTCAATGCCATCGATTTTGTAAGAAACGCATTATCTAGTTGTAGGCCTCTGAATTTGTGACATATGCCCTCAAACTGATCAAGTTGCTTTTTTAATGAAGGTGTATCTCTTCTCTCCTCATTCAAGACCGAGAAGTTAAGCTCCGGTGTATGATGCCATTGCTGAATATCCTTAACAATTGGTCGCGCTGCACCTCCAGCAACATCTCAGTCAGCATTCGCGTTGTTAAACACTTCCAGGGCTGGTGGTGAGTGAAAAGTAAAGAGTTCTATCTGGGAATCCGTTAATAAATTTAAAATAAAATGAATATATAGGTTGCAGAAGGAGATGATGAGCAGACAACTAGAGAAGGCAAGGGTATAAAAAGACTTGTGGGTGAAATGAGCAATATTGATGGGTTTAAGAAGGAAATCAAATGTTATGCAGGGGTATTGGTCTAGGAGGACTTTTTTAACGTGGTCTTTCTGCTGGATAATGTACAATATAAACGGGGGGATTGGTGAAAGAAAGATGAGCATGTAAGTAGCATGCAGGGTTATAAAATACTTTGCATACACAGGAGAAGGAAGCCTTAGAGAAGGAGAGCTGCCTGCAAAATAAAAAGTGGAAAAAGGTAAAGGTTTCTTATGAGGGAGAAGGGAGGAAGTAATACAATTTTTGGTAAGAAAATCAAGGTAGTTCAAAGAAAATGGCGTATATACTGGTTAAGGTGGGTAAAAGAAATTATGACCAAGGCCAATTTTAAGAGTTGTAATTGAGTGTGTGAGGGAATTAATGTGATATAAAAGGAATTTAGAGGAAAATGAAATGGAGTATTAGAATGTTTCTTAAGTCATCAGTAAGTAAATTGGAGAAAAAGATGAACAGAGATGAGTTAGATGAGGTGTTAAAAAATGAAATAAGGAAAGTGCACCAGGGTCAGGTGGGTTAGAGTATAGATTTTATGGAAAGTGGGGAATGAAGAAAAGTGTGCAATAAGGGATGACGTGAATGAGTGGTTTGAGCAGGGAAGAAGAAACAAAGGGGTGTGTGATGGGGTAATAAGTTTTATTTTTAAAAAGGGGGAAAGGAAACAGGGGGTTGGGAGGGTGGCCTAATGGTTAAGGTGTTTGCCTTACAAACGCAAGGTGCAGGGTTTGAGTCTCACAAGGGATAGTTGGCTAGGCTTAAAATGGCTCGCAAGGGCAGTTAGTTTAGTACTAATCTATGAACCTATCTATGAATCTATAATCTATAAGAAACTGGAGGTAGCGGTCATTAAGTAATGCAGATTATAATTTGTCATGAAAATATTACAGAAGAAATTTTGAAAAGTAATAGGAGAGGTGCTATGAGAAGAAAAGTATAAGTTGAAGGAAAGACAGGTAAGAAATATATAAATTATAATAAACAAGATGGCTGGCTGTAGTGTGAGAGAAGACAGTGAGCTCAAAGTAGTTGGCTATGATGTGTAAAAATCAGTAGCTGGTATAGAATATCATAGCATGTTAGAAATTATTCAAGATTATAGATTGAGGGAAGGCGGAAAACCTGTTGGACTTAGTATATAGAAATATCTGGAATAAAGTAAAACGGAGAAAAGAGAGGTATATTTATTTAAATTCGTTATAAATCCAGTGATATTGAGATGTGTGGAGATAACCAAAATGGCAGAGTAGAAAATAAGAAATGGGGTGAGAATTCCAGTATTTATGGCATATGCCAAAGATTTAGTTATAATTCCTAAGAATAAAGTGTGGTTAATGAAATAATTTGTATAGCTTAAAAATGTTAAGTAGGATTAGTGTTGAACAAAGATAAATAAAAGTAAAGGATCTGGAGTATGAGATTAGTTAGTATAATGCGCATTAAGTTTGAGATGACAGAAGTAATAAAAGGACAATGGAAAGAAATATTAGAAAAAATGAGCAGCGTGGAAAAAACGTGGGGAGCATTCCAAATGGCATTTGCAAAAAATGCATCGATACATGTATATATGTTGGGGAATTCAGATACATAAGAGGTGTGTACACATTTCCAAGCTGTCTGGAAAACAGAGTTCTTGTAAATTGTTTTGGTGTCATTTTGGGTTCAGTGTTGAACTCCACGAAAAAGAAGGGTGCTGTATTATAAAAAAGAACATGGAAGGATAGGTTTAAGGAATCCCATCCTGCATTCACCTTCAATTCCAAAGACATGCAGTAGGTGGGTTGGACACTCTAAACTGGCTGTACATGTGTATATGTGTGGTATGGCAGAGCAACTGTGGCAGGGCTAGCCACCCGGCAGTGCAAACATTGGGTCTAGATAACGGTCAGTGTTAATATGTCACCTTGACCCCATGTGTAGCAATGGGAAAAAGGGGTTGTGGATGGATGTATTTAGCTTCAGTTCATTTATATTGGATATTGTGTAGGTTGGTAAAGAAGGAAGATGATGTGGGAGAAATGTAAAGACTTTTGGAACACAGACAGCAAAGGGAAAAGAAGAATATGGAGAAATAAAGAGGATAAGATTATAATGAAAAAATAAAAAGTTGATGAATTAGGATGGAAGCTATAAATCAAAGTAGGAATGCATATTATGAGAAAATTATTGAGAGAATTCATTACGTAAAGCCAAGGGTACAAAAAATAGGAGTATTAAAAAGACAATAAAGGAAAGACAGGTTAGATTTAGAAGTGCTAATGAAATGGCAGGATTTCTATGGTGATTAATGTTGCGAAAATTACCGTTCAAAGGGAAAATAAAATACAAGTCGATGAGTGAGCTATTATGTGAAATATGAAAGGTAGAGAAAGCTACTGAATATGTATTATTGGAAGGTTAAACAAGTATGTGGGAAAGGGGCAGAAATGAGTATCAGCTTGAAAGTTTTCAAAAGTTAGTAGTAAGGAGGGGGTCCACTTCTATTGGGCATGGTCAGATCATCCATAAACTGGTATATCACTGGGATGAATGGAAGGAAAGAGGGGTACTGGTACTGTCCTGCCAGGCAACAGTGATGTCCATCAAGAGCTGTCTAGAGTGATAGGGACTGTTATGTTCCTGTTGGCAACCCTCTAGTCGGGGTATGACCCAGTACAAACTTAAAGGCAAGCTTTACTGATCATTCATTTTTACCATTGCATTTGGTTACCTCATTATAGGAGCTGTTAGTGAATTACACTGTGTCTCCAATCTGGTACATTTTGAAACGCATAAAAGGAAGACTTTGTGAATAGTACTGCACTCAGTTCTGAACACATTTCTAGTTTGTTCTTTGCATTTGTAGATGTAGCAGTTTAAACACTCCAGCCTATAAAACACTGTAATTTAAGACTGAAAGGAAATGCTAAACTCTTTTTTTTCACAATCAAACTTTAATTGTATTTATAAATAATAAACTTACTGACTTTGCAGTTGTTGATTTTGTAATTCTCAAACCCATGCCACCCACTTCCCCAGTCAAAATATATGAGGCTAAATGTGCACTTCATTTCAGCATACAAAAAAATGAACAGACATATTTACATGATGAGAGGATTTGAACCTTTTTGTAGTGCCTGGAATCCTATCTTAGCATCATACTAAGCCTCACTAATATGCTAATATAAGGTTCACTAACATTTTTGCTTTTGTTTTTATGCACATGTTCTGATACCCTGCTGTACAAGCATTTCCTGGTGTTCCAAACAGAAAAACTTTGTCACAAATGCATACCTACACAAGGAATTGTATCTTGTCAGCATATCTTTTCTTTATGTAAACTTTGTTGGTATCGGGGTGAATAAACCTGTCACTGACATTAAGAAACTGATACATAAATGTGTCAGTCAAAACTATAATGGCTACCTTGAGTTTTCACACTCAAACCTTTATGGGAAATGCCCATAATAATCTATTTCCATCTTATCTTTTGCCCTTCTATGTACAAATCTTGCATTCCTTCTCTCCTTCCATAAAACCCAATGCTTTGTTAAATGCAGGAACGAACCACTGAGTTACTCCTTATAGTACAGTTGACTTGTCTACTGATTCTAGAAATGGTACAGATATAACATAAAATAATTTTCATTAAGATTTGTTTATATTCTAATTTCAGCTAAGAAAAATTAATGTAGGGAGGAGTAATTACGTTTAGAATACTTACTCTGTTCGTTTCTCAAGTATTAGATACAGATGACCTCAGTCTGAATGTCAAAATGACAGAAACAGTCCCAAAGTCTGCTGCCTTTTAAGTAGGCCTTCAAAGACAACATCATTTTCTATGAGGTAAGAAAGGGTGTGAGAGAGAACTGCTTAGCTATTTCTCAAATTCCCTTGAGTAAGGGTGTTCTCAAAATGCCTTATTATCTAATTTAAAGGAGACACTGCTGCTGCAGATGACATATGAACTAAAGAAAAAGGAACATGTAAATGCTTTTGAAGCACAGGAAACGCAACAAAAAACTCTTAGACATCTGGTATAACGAAAGTATGTATGTATACATGTGTGTGCATATATATGTGTTATGTCTGTGTATGCGTGTGTATGGATCCCGGTTAAGTTGTCTAAACTTGATTTATTTGAATATAACAGGACCAGACTGATAATATTTGAGATCCTGTTTCATCACATGTGGTTTTATATGTATGTTTTGTTTAAATATATTTTTTTGGGGTAGGTTAAGTGTATGGGACTGGTTTTAGGTAGTGGGAATATTTATTTGGGGGCTTTTGCTTTTGTGGACAGTAGACGATGCTTTTTAGACTTTTTATGATTTGCTAGTATTTGCAATCACATAACCGTGCAGGTTCAGGGTAGACTCCCTTTCCTGCACTATTATGTGATCTCAGAGATGGTATACATAACTTGCCAGGGGGTTGAGGGGTGCAGCAACCAAAACACATATACACTTACATATATACGAAACAGGTCTACTTCTATGGGTCTACTTCTATATCCTGAAAAGCCACAATACCGAAGACCAGAAGATCGAGACAAGAAAGATGAAACTCACAATCACGAGTCACATAAGTATTCTCAGGGCAAGTGAATACTTGCCCAAAACAACAGTAAATCACAGCGCACACCTAAAACCCACCTAGGTGGGGGACTACTCCCCCCACACCCCCCCTAACTATATATACCAACTCCGAGATCGCACTACAGTGGAGAAAGGGCAAAATTCCCCCTGTGGACAAGTGTTTACTTGCCCTGAGAATACTTACGCAATTCGTGATTTTGAGTTTCATCCTTCTCGTCTTCAGTATTGTGGCATATATATATATATATATATATATATATATATATATATATATATACACACACACACACACACACACACACACACACACACACACACACACACACACACACACACACGTAATAGGTTCATAGTTAGGTACTAGGCTATCGGCCCTGGGGCCTATACAAGCCCAGCCAAAAAGGTACCCTGGCTTTTGCCACCCAAGAAAATTATTTTCCTGTGCCACTGTCGAGCAGAGCCACGGAAGTGATCCCCGGGGTGAATTTCCTATTTCCCAGCCAATCATCAAGATTTTTCTTGAAGAGTGCTAATGAGGAGCTTTGTTTGATATAGATAGGTAGTTATTCCAGAGTATGGGAAGTCTCTGGGACAGGAATCTATCCCTCTGGCATGTTCTGTTTATTATGGTGACAAGGTTTAAGTCCCTAGAGCGTGTAGCTCGGCGGGATTGGGATTTCTTTAAGTGGAGCATGTCCAATAGCTCTAGGTTTGACTTAGCTTTGTATGTTAGGCAGAGATCACCTCTGAGTAGGTGATATGTGACAGAGTAAAGCTGGACTTTTTTGAGACGGTCTGCGTAGGGCATCTGTTTGAGGCCGATAATCCTCTTTGTGAGGTATTTCTGCGGCCTTTCCAGTTGTTGTAGATGTCTTGTGAGGTACATACCAAAAGGGGGGTTGTACTCTGTAATGGGCTAGTGATCAGTAGAGGGGAACAATGACCTCTTAATATAAATATATATATATATATATATATATATATATATATAGCTATACACATACATGCATGTATATATATATATATATATATATATATATATATATAGGTTCATCAGTGTGTACTAGGCTAATGGCCCAGGAGCCTTTACAAGCCTAGCCCATAAGATTACTCTGGCATCATGCCTCTGTTGAATAGAGCCACTGGAGTGATTCCACGGGTGAAATTTTCTATTTCCCATCCATTCATCAAGATTTCTCTTGAAGAGGGCCAGTGAGGTGCTCTGCTTGACATGTATGGGAAGTCTATTCCATAGCATGGGCAGTCTCTGGGTTATGAACTTGTCCCTCCAGTACGTTCTGTTGATTGTGGTAATGAGGTTGAGGTCTCTGGCATGTGGTGTGGAGGGATTGGGATTTCTTTAGATGTAGCATTTCTAACAGAGCTGAGTCAGACATGGCTTTGTAAGTCAAGCAGAGATCATCTCTAAGTAGGCGATATGAGACAGAGAATAGATGGAGTTTTTTGGGTCTGTCCATACAGGACAAGTGTTTAAAGCCTAGGATCCTCTTTGTGAGGTACTTTTGGGGCCTCTCCAGTTGTTGCAGGTGTCTAGTGAGGTACATGCCAAATGGGGCATTGTACTCGATGATTGGCCTAATGTGGGAAGAGTAGAGGGAGACAATGACCTCTTTCTTCCTGGATGCAAAACCCTTAGTAATGAGATGTGCCACACAGAAGGACTTTCTGACCACAGTGGCAATGTTGTGGTCAAAAGAGAGGTTGCTGTCAACCTGTGTTCCCAGATCTCTTATAACGCTTTCTGTGTTCAGTGCACTACCATCGATGTGGCAATTCAAGGGAAACAGGTTTTTCCTAAAGGGGATGAAGACACATTTTTTGGCATTGAGCTTAAGGCCATGGTTCTGACACCAGTTGTTGGTCTCATTGAGGCCTTTTTGTAGGATGTCAACATCACTTGGGGAGTTAATAATAGCTCCAAACTTACAGTCATCTGCAAACTTTGTCAGCCAGAGTCGCTTTGTGTTGTCCTGGACTTCAGAGAGGTAGATACCAAACAGGAGAGGACCCAGGACCGAACCCTGTGGGACTCTACTCGTGACTGGTCAGCAGTCTGACTTGGAGTCAGCTACTTTCACACTGTGGGTTCTATCTGTGAGCCAGTTTACAACCCACCTAGTGATATAGAGGTTGATGCCTAGTTTAGTAAGTTTTTCTATGATTCCTGAGTGGGGAATGGTATCAAAGGCCTTGGCCAGATCAAGGTAGGCTGTATGAACCACCTTACTTTCATCCACAGCTCTGGTGACTGACTCAAAGAAGTCGACCAAGTTTAGCAGGCATGATCTACCCTTCACAAAACCAAACTGTGCAGGATCCGGAGTTTGGAGATTCCCTATATCCTTGTTTATTAGGTCCATGATGATGCATTCCATGGCTTTGCATACCAGACTCGTCAGGCTAATGGGGCAATAGTTCCAGGGGTCTGTAGTCACTCCTCCTTTGTAGAGAGGGATGACTGTAGCAGTGCGCCATTCTGTAGGGACAAAGCCTGAGGTGAGGCTGTGATTGAACAGGGCACACAGCTGAGGTGCCAGTTCACTCTGTAGTTCATGTAGAACACAGCCAGAAATACTGTCAGGTCCCATAGAATCTGTATTCTTGGCCTTGGACAGTGCTGTTCTAACCTGTGAGCGGTAATACTGGGTGCCTGGCAATCTACTGGCATTGTGATTGGTCCTTTGGGGGGTGGAGAGGGGTAAAGTTAACACTGAATCTGTCCGCCAGTATATTTGCAATATCTGTTGGCTCAGTATAGGAGGTACCATTGTGCAGTAGCTCAGAGCAAATCTGGGTATTGCCATGGAGATTCTTTACATAACTATAGAAGGCCTTGTGGCTGTCTTTACTATCTGCTGCAATTCTGTTTTCATAGCTAGCTTTAGAGGATTTGATGAGGGATCTCAACCTTTTGCTGAGGTTGATAAGGGAGTTTTTCCAGTCTTGGGACTTCACCTTATTCCGCATCAGTTTCCTCCTTCTGTTGTAGAGTTTGTTTATGGCAGGGGACCACCAGATTGGCTTCCTTTTTTTAAGGAAAGTGTCTTAGTTCTTTTGGGTATGGTGAGATCCATGCATTTGTGTACATGTTCGTACAGTGCATTGGTGTATGATTTGGCGGTCATGGAACTATTCTCCATTTGCATGGGTGCCGTGAAGTTAGCCACCTCTGTTTTTAGGAGCCCAAAGTTAGCTTCATGGTGGTTACCTTTGTTGGGGGTGGGAGGGATGTGGATTTCCAAGGTATTAGCTTGTATATATATGTATATATATATATATATATATATATATATATATATATATATATATATATATATATATACACACACACACACACACACACATATATAGACATATATATACATACACACACACACACACACACACACACACACACACACCCGCACACATATTTGCCATTAAGTGTTTATCCATGTGCCAGAAATCATGGCTGAAAGATGCACTGAAGTTGTCAGAGGTGACTACTATTTTCAACTGCATGCTTGTGGACTGTCAAACTGAAGTTTATTATTGGCTATTATAATAACTCCAGTAAACTGAAGATATTCAATTAAAGCAAAGCACAAATAAGAGCATTTTATAAACATTGTGGTCTTTCATTCAAAGACAAAACAGAAGAGAAGGAAAGGAATAAAATAAAGACACAGAAACTACTTCTTCATGGAAGTATTACTTCAAAAAATCACAGAAAATAAGTTTAGGAAGACAGATAATATATTGAAAATTATACCAGGCTGGGAGTAAAGTGATGCTAATTGGGAGAAGTTCAGACTCCTGACTGGCTATGAAAGCATTCCAGTTGGAGTATATCCTACAATAACTTCCTCTGGAACATATGCATCACACACACAAACCACACAATAATTTCTTTTCTCCTCACAAACTGCGGTAAACTCTAAAAGATACTGACAGTTTGAAAGTTAGAATGACAGTTCACAGCCATTAGGTAAAAAAATATTTGAGTTTTATATTCATTTTTAAGTCACTAAAATTAAAGGGTGTGAGAGAACTTGTTAGTTATTTTTTCAAATTCCCTTGGCTAAGGGTATTTAATGCGTTATTATCCAGTCTAAAGTAGACGCTAGTGTTGTAGATGACATATGAAATAAAAGGAAAAGGCCCATGTAAATGCTTTTGAAGCTCAGGAATCACTCAGAGTTACAGGAAATACAATTTTGATTAAGAAAATCCAGAAATCATGTTTTCCTTATTTAAGTTAAAAAATGAAGTATCAGTTGCTGCTGGCGACCTTCTAATGACATGTGACCACCTTATGAGGCCTGATAATTAGTGGTTGTTTCCTATCATAGTGTCAGAACTGACTGGTATTCTAGACTTCAGACAACTTAGCAGACTGGTTTACTAAACTGCCAAAACTCTGTATTACCAGTTTGCGTCTGGAAGCCTCAGATCTCCCATTAACTACAACCCTGTCCTTTGTACAACACTCCCTTATTCTCTCCTCGTCCCTCATTTTCTTCCCCTCATATGAGTGAGGAGTGGTGCACCATTTCAGTGCTCTGACATTCCACCCTTTTCCTCTCCCTTAACCGTCAGGACATTTACTGTATGTTCTGAGCCTGCCCTTTCCTTGTTACCTCAAGGGTCTGTGCTCCTACTCACATTTAAAGTCCTCCTTTACATAGATCAATAGTCCGCCTCCATCTCTCCTCCCCATTCTCTGTTACTCCTAAGCAACCTATACTCAGCCACCTCTATGTCCCGCCCCTTCTTGTTATTGGTCAATGCTTCTGTAATTCCAGTAATTTACACCTGCCCTTCCTATGCCACTGCCTGCAATTTTGCCATCTTCTTAGCCAGACTGCTTGCATTGTGTAACAATACTACTCATCTGTGATGCAAGTCACACTGGCTTGTATATACCCCCTTTTTCCTTCCTTCTGTCTGCGTACCTGCCACCTTTCTTGATTTTGTAATATAACCTTCCTCTTTTGTCTTTGATTAATGGTATAGTATTTAAGATGGTGTGTGCCTCTGGCACAGAGGTAGTCTTTCTGCCAGATCTATCCCCATCCACCTATGCCCTTCTTTGTCCACTGTCACTGACAGTCATTGTCTGCTATAAATAGATGATATAAACCAAAGAACTCAAACTGAATTAAATCATTGATTTAACATAATTGTGTAAGAATTTCCACAGTCTGGTGACATAACGGGATAAAGCCCAGACTCAGCCTGGTGACATAATGGGATAAAGCTCAGACTCGACCTGGTGACATAATGGGATAAAGCCCAGACTCAGCCTGGTGATGTAACGGGATAAAGCCCAGACTCGGCCTGGTGACACAGAGGGAAAGGGTAATGGAGTAGCTGAGCTGTCATGAATGCTAGGTGATATGCTGCACATTCTCATTGTACTCCCACCCTTTGGGCACAACCAGGAGTAACAGAGGTAGGCCATTAAAGTAAAATACCCCCAATCTGGTTACCCCAGGATCTCCTTAAGATCTGTGCCAGACATAGCTACATTAGAGTAACCAGGGGCACAAGGAGAAGCTGATGGACATGGTACACCAGGTAAAAAGGGCATAGGATGATGCAAGGAGCAGAAAGTGCACCAAAAATTGTGTAAGAATTAATATATTATACTGCATAGAAAAACAGAGTTACCAATAGAAACATCAGTTCTGTGCAACTCACCCATTATGCCTGGGTGTTCTGACACATCCAAATTCACAGATCTTAAACAGTTTCCAGATTCCCTTCATAATATAAATATACAGATTTACCAGATTCCTAAATCTTTGGGATGCATTTCTTAATTTGCAAGTTTCCTGTCTCTTTAGTACAATTTTTATGTTTATTCATTTCAGTTTGTTGACAGGCAGAGCTCACCACATACTTCTCAGCTTCTTTGCTCAGGAATTCTGGTCAAAATCAAAATTAATGGGGGACAAAGACCTTACATTAAGGATATTTTGAATATTAAAAATTATTCTAATTCACTTAGAAAAGTTAACAGAGCAATTGGTTTTGCATCAACATGTATTTTCAGAACAATAAGAAGTGTGAAACTTTAATGTTTGCTATTTTTGACTGGCTTTAACCCTCAATGGTTTACCAGAAAATCAAACAATTTACAAGGAATACAGCAAAAATGAAAGAAAAATTAGAGACATTCTGAAAAATAAGATGCTGTTGAAGAATATAATTCACAGAGCTACGCCTCTTGCAGTAGGAGACACAAAGTAGTATTTACGCCTGTAAGGAGAAATTTAGCTGGGATTTATGAGAATCTGTCCACTGGTCTTCATTGACAAGTATTAATGGTCCTGAACATATTAATGAATTGCTAAAAGAACAGGCAGCTGGAACCTGAATTTCATCAGAAGTATGGAACTTGGCATTCTGTATCTCCTTGTCAACAGTAAAATACAAAACAAGTGCTTGGTTTTGGTACAGAAAACACAACTTTTTAATCTTTTAGATTTCAAAAGTGAATATGGAACAAGCTGAGCCACTGCCAGCCAATAAAGCTGTAGTTCAACCAGGTACATATAGGTGTAAAAGCCAAAATACTGACTCTTGGTTTGTAGAGCTGGGCATAAATACTAAATTAGATATAGATCCAAATGGTGGTACTAGCTGAAGTACAGGATGGACTTAATTGTAAATGAATGAATTCATTTCTGATGAAAAAGCAAAAATGTAATAAAGATTTGCAGGCTCTTAAGTCAGAGATTAAAACAAATGACTGGAATGTAGATCAGCCTCAGTCTCCCAGGTATGAACTGAAACAAGGACGGGAGAAATGCTGGGAAGAAGATATGATAAACCTGGAAAAAGCAGAGGTCCTGAATGAATACTTTGTATCAGGAGGTCCTGAATGAATACTTTGTATCAGGACGTCCTGAATGAATACTTTGTATCAGTCTTCATAAAAGGAATTAGAGGGAGTGTGCCATCTGGGAAAGAAGTGGAATGTGGAGAGCCCAGGACAGATACCTGGAAAGAGAGGGACCTGGCTTCCCTAAGGAAGGATAAAGCACAGGATCCAGATGTGTTATCTTACAGGGTCCTCAAGAATATATCCAGTATGCTAGAAGATCAGTAAACATTTGAAGTGTCAAGACCTACTTCAGCAAGTCCCAAAATATAGAGACTAAATGGAAGAAAAAAAGGACTTGCATATATCAAGTCCAAGAAGTCAATTTCTTGGAATATTCTCTTTTCTCCGAGGAATGGCAATCTCATAGTTGAAATATACAAGTTTGGAGCATGTGGGGGATTTGCCCCCCACATTGGGGGTGCAGGGGGTGTTTTTCCCCCTGCAAAAAAACTAGTTTAATGATGAAGAGTGATATTTAAAATTTACTATTTTGTCTTTTATTTTTTTTTTTGGTGTGTCAGCATTCGACAGTAGGGAAGGGAAATTAGTAGATACTCTGACTGAGGCTTTCAGTAGAGCAAATCTACATGAATTACTAAAAGAACAGGCAGATGGAACCTGAGTTTCATTAAAGTCTAGAACTTTGCGTGCTTTACTTCCGTGTCAGCAGTAGAATGCAAAAACAAGTGCCTGGTATAGTGACAGAAGACACAACTTCCTTGTCTTTTAGATATCAAACGTGATACAGGTAATTACCTGCATCTACTCTTTGGATCTGCAAAAAAGACTTCATCACAGAAAGGGCTGTGCACCCATGAAATGAGCTACCAGAATGGGTGGTGGAAAAATAATTCACAGGTACATTCAAGGTGACATGGGACGGATGGGTGAGAGGCAAGGGGAAAGCTAGAAAATGAGGAGCTATGCACTGTCGAACCAGATTTCTATTTATACTAGTTAGGTTTCAGCCATAAAGCTAATATAATGTAATGATGTATCTGTTAAAGGCAGAGGCAAACACTCCATGATGTTGACAGAAGAAGACCTATGGTTTAACTGCATGTTGCAGGTAGCTCCATGCACCTGTAACTCCAATGGCCTTGCCTTATCCTTACCTGCATCTGTCTGAGGCATCCTGGAACCCCTTCCTTGACCATGACTCTAGCATGAACTGTAGCAGTATATACCAGGGTCTAACAACCATCTATGTGAAACTTTGGCTCCTTATTAATGACTGACTGTAGCTTCATTAGGTCTAACTCCCTGATCTGAACTGATCAGATTTACACTTGGTCATTGGTTTTATCATTACAATGTAGGCGCTGTGGGGTAGCTGTATGTATGAGATCCCTGTGCACTGCAATGGGGATTTTCTCTTTTTCCCATTTGTGTGCCCATGGCATTAGTATATATGAGTAAGGGGACTGATGCTGAAGCCCACCACCTGAGATATGCAGGGGGCTTGTACTCTTGCAGGGCCTGCAAAAATACTTTTTTATGTGTGTAGGTGGATGTTATGTAAGGTGCGTTCTCATTCAGTTATGATTGAAGAAATGGGTTACAAATGAATGTCTCAATCATGGTTACAAATGAATGTGTCTCAGTCATGGTTACAAATGAATGTGTCTCAGTCATGGTTACAAATGAATGTGTCTCAGTCATGGTTACAAATGAATGTGTCTCAGTCATGGTTACAAATGAATGTGCCTCAATCATGCTTACAAATGAATGTGTCTCAATCATGCTTACAAATGAATGTGTCTCAATCATGGTTACAAATGAATGTGCCTCAGTCATGGTTACAAATGAATGTGCCTCAGTCATGGTTACAAATGAATGTGCCTCAGTCATGGTTACAAATGAATGTGCCTCAGTCATGGTTACAAATGAATGTGCCTCAGTCATGGTTACAAATGAATGTGCCTCAGTCATGGTCACAAATGAATGTGTCTCAGTCATGGTCGCAAATGAATGTGTCTCAGTCATGGTCGCAAATGAATGTGTCTCAGTCATGGTCGCAAATGAATGTGTCTCAATCATGGTCACAAATGAATGCGTCTCAGTCATGGTCACAAATGAATGTGTCTCAGTCATGGTTACAAATGAATGTGTCTCAATCATGGTCACAAATGAATGCGTCTCAGTCATGATTACAAATGAATGTGTCTCAGTCATGGTTACAAATGAATGCGTCTCAGTCATGGTTACAAATGAATGCGTCTCAGTCATGGTTACAAATGAATGTGTCTCAGTCATGGTTACAAATGAATGTGTCTCAGTCATGGTTACAAATGAATGTGTCTCAGTCATGGTTACAAATGAATGTGTCTCAATCATTCAGATGGGAAATAAAATATTATGTCCTTTTTCCATTTTGAATCCTCCTGCATCCGTTTGTCATTGATGGTGTATTTGACCCAATGCATGTACAAATACATGAATAAACATACATAATCAGAGCTGTAAAACAGGATCATTTATTTACAGGCTCGCTTTTGCAGCTGGGATGCATGGTATACGTGTACTCATCACTGCATATGTGTTACTGCACATATGGTACATTCCTCCTTTACTGGGGGTTTAAGGTGCTTACCTTACAAACACAAGGTACAGGGTTTGATTCTCACATGAGACAACTGACTAGGCTTAAAATGGCCCCCGAGGGCAGTTAGCTTAATATGAACCTATGAACAGTACTATTTTTAACATAGGTGTTAAGAAAACCATACATATTAGACCAAATCTTACACAATTCAAATGACTTTTCTTAAAACACTGATGAAATAGCTCTCAACTTCTTAACTCACAAATTAGAGTCAAAGCTTAAAATAAGAGGAAGAAAGGCCAAATACTGGGGACACCATGTATGTAGTACATTGTTGACACAGAGGGCAGATGGTTTAAGAAGACATATATCCTGTTCTAATGTGTATGAAGTTTGTGAATGTAATATCAGATGTTATTTAGTAGCTGTAATGCTCACTTGTTTTGTGACAAAAAAATGACAATTTTTATGAGGTAAAAATGAGGATAGTTGACAGGTATGGCACATATTACTAAAGCAGGGCTAGCATTATTGTCACTGAGTCAACGTCCTTGAACTCTATGTATTAACTTATTTAAGCATGAGAATTGCTCTGATGTTTTGAGACAATAGAAAGCCTTATATGTGGTTAATTGTGTATCTTTTTCAGACAACACTTATTATACCTCATACTCATTTTAATAGCACTAGCAATCTTTCTCTGACTAAGCAAATAACTTCTTATCTTGTGCAGTCAGCAATGGAGGTGGTCATTTCAGGTGTGGATGATACTTTGCATCTCCCTTGCACTTGGAACAGTGTCCTGGACAGAGTGTCTTCTATCTGGGATGTTGCAGCACCAGCATCCTGGTCTCACAGTGGTCAGCAATTTCATCTTCCCTCCTTCTTGCATGCAAAACTGATTATCTTGATCTAAAACTGTTTCTGGTCATCCAGCCTTCTTTAATTACTGGGTTGGCCATGCATTTGCCCTGGTGTTAGCTTTGGCTTGTTGCCATTGAAGTGTAGGTGAGGGTAATCATTACCTCTGTGGTATAGTCCTGAACATCTGGTGGTACTTTATTTGTGTACATTATCTGGCAACTAGATATGGACAGTCTGACTGTTCAGCATTTCTACCTGGTTTACATGCTTGCTGCATTTACATCAAGAGAAGACCAATGCCAGGTCAGCAGTCTCTGGTCAATACCTACTGGCTTCTGGGGGAGACCTACCTTTCTCTTTATTTACTGAGACTGTTTTTTGCACTCACCTCTACATATTTAGTTTTATTAAATATAATCTAGAGATCATTTATTTATTTAACATTTGTTGACTGGAATAGTCTGACTGAGCCTGCGCTCTTTTTCAGAGGAGGCCCGGGGAGAAAAACTCCACAGTACAAAGTATACAATGACAATACAGCATTTTTTGACAATTTCACAACAAAGTATACAATGACAAGCTTGCTAGAGAGAGAGAAGAAGAAAATGCAGAAGAAGATAAATATAAGTCTAGAATAGTAGTAAAAGCAGAATAGTTAGGTGAGGTTCAGTAGGAGTGGAAAGAGAGTGAGGGGAAGAAAGAAAAAGATAGAGTTATCAGATAACAGGGAGAAAGATAAAAAGAGGGGAAAGGAGAGATGTAGTTAATATATGAAGTAGGAAAGAGAAGGCTATCAAGAAGGGTGATTGCAATGACATAACCAGCACAGTTTAGGCAATTTGTAAGAGCAGTTTTGAAGTTATGAGACTGAATAATATTTCTGAGGACTACAGGAAGCGTATTCTATTTTAAAGCAGGACTGTAACTGTAGAGGTTATGTGCTGAAGAATTTTTAGGTTTATGAATCTGTAAGAGAAGTTGATCTGAGCTTCTGAGGGAGCGAGATGGCTTGTAGACAGAGACAAGAGAAGAGATGCTAGGGCAGGAGGTAGTTTGTTTAAGATAGAGTGGATAATAAGCAGCTGACTATATGAGTTGGTTAGGAAACTCTAACCAACTGAAAGAATGGAGAGCAAGACAATGGACAGATTTTGCAGGCAGATTGACTGCAAATCTGGCAACTTTGTTGTAAGTGGCTTCCAGTTTGGATAGAAGAGAAGACTGTATGTTGGTAAGAATTTGAGAAGATTAGAAAAGGTTAGGAAGAAGGTAAGCCTAGGAAAGTGAGATTCTGGAGTTAGTGGTAAGGGACATTTTGTTCCTATATAGTAGGCCAAGTTTTTGGTTGGTTTTCTTTATACAGTGGTGTACATGGAGGTCAAATTTAAGTTGGTCATCAAAAACTACTCCAAAGAGCTTAGCATAGGTTCAGATTAGATAATAGTGCTATTGAGAGAGGAGATGGAGAAAGAGGATTTAAGATAGTTGAGAAATTTAGGTAGGGAAAGGAATAGTTTAGTCTTTTTAGGGTTAAGAATTACTTGGTGGTTAGTAAGCCACGTTTCAGTAAGGTTAAAGTAGGTTTGAGTTAAGATGAGCTGGTCAGAAGGGTTGTCAGCAATAGTGATGACTGTAATCAGAATACTGTACGAAGGACGGCTGAGGATAGGAGGTGTGGAGTTGATTAATAAAAATGTTAAAAAGAATGGGGTCAAGAATTGAGCCTTGTGGGACTCCCATTTTTATGGAGAGGAAGTGAGATAGAGCAGAAAGCCATTTGACAGCTTGCTGTCTTAGTAAGGTAGCTGGAAAACCAAGAGATAGTAGAAGGGGAAAGATTAAGTTGCGGAAGTTTAGAGAGAAAAATGGAGTGAGAGAGAGTGTGAAAGGCTTTAGAGCGATCTAAGAAGAGGCAAGAGACCAGTTTATTATTGTCTCTGGCTAGAGAGATGGAGTTAGTAAAGGCAAGAAGAGCAGTTGTGTTGCTATGGTGAGGGTGGAAGCCATGATGTGTAGGGGTGATAAAGTTATGCTGAATGAGATAAGACATGAGTTTCTTGGGCACACAGTGTTCAAGAATTTTGGAGAGGGGAGAGAGTATAGAAATTGGATGATAGTTAGAATGTTCTACTGAATGTCCACCTTTATGGATAAGTAAGGTGTAAAATTTCTTCCAGAAAGAAGGGACAGTGGATTCACAGATTGAGCAGTTAATGAGAATAGAGACTGGGTACGCAATGGAGTTGGCAGCAGACTTTAGGAAGAGAGGAGGCAAGTTGTCAGCAGTGGGGGAACACGGTTTAAGTTTAAGAAGACAATTTCTAATGTAGCTTGTGGAGATGGGTTTTAGTGAGAAGAGGCAGTTTTGAAGTGGGGGGGGGCTGTAAGTGATGGATTGTTTGGGTTAGATGTAGGCAAAAGATTACTGATGGTATCAATAAACTAGGAATTTTAAGATGGAGGCAGTTTCCTGGAGGTGTATTGTTAGGCCAGGAGCTAGGTATAGGAGTGACTAGGGTAGAGAATTTGCTTGATGGTATTGCAGAATTTTTGGGGATTATAAGGTTGCGTAGTCAAGGGTATGTAAAATTTCTTTTTATCAATGTTTATGTGTTTTTTGGCCAGGTTACGTGGTTCCCTATATTTTTGGAGGTAAGTGTCTGATTTAGTTTTTATCCAGCATTTCCATATATTGTCACGTTGGTTTGGTAATCCAGGGGGGAAGAAAGTGATTTGACTCTAAGCAACCTAGGAAGAGCTAAGGAGTTAAGAATGTTTAGGAAGATTGAGTTGAGTTCAAGAACAGCATCACCAAGACAGCGGTGATAGAGAAAGGACCAGTCAATGGTAGACAGGTAGTTGTTGGAAGTCTCAAGGATAAAACTGGTTAGTTAATGACATTTCTTAAATTTATGAGGACGATGGAGATGGGAAGAGAATCTATGGACATGGATAGGAGAATGATCATTAATAGAGTC
Source organism: Protopterus annectens (assembly GCF_019279795.1). Taxonomy (NCBI): domain Eukaryota; kingdom Metazoa; phylum Chordata; order Ceratodontiformes; family Protopteridae; genus Protopterus; species Protopterus annectens. The sequence goes on along the minus strand of NC_056745.1, from coordinate 126,407,734 downwards.
GGGGAGGGATTCAGGGTGTGTAGAGGTTAGGATGAGAGACAAGAATCCAGTCAAGGTTAGAACTGGTGTTTGTAACTTTATGAAGAAAAGTAGGAGAGGAGATAAGTTGGGTATAGCCATGAAGGTGTATGCTATTAGTGGAGGAATTGGTAATAAAACATGACAGTATGGTTTTGGTGCCTGCATATATAACATTGTGATAAGCAAAAAAGAAAATTGTCTTGGGCTGTAGGAACATATCAGAGGCTTATATCTTTAACGGCTTTCATGAACATTGTCACAAATCTTTTATTTATTCTACCTTTGGTAGGCTGGTTAGTCATAAACTTTATCTATTTAATATAATTTTATTTTCAAAATGTCTTGAAATCTTCTTACCTAAACTATGGACAACATCCACTAACAATTTGCTCACAGATGCCATTTTGTGTAGACATTGCTCTTAGAACTGATACCATTTTTTCAGTCATAACGGACTCCATATAGATGACTTCTGGCCATTTTGAGTGTGGATCCATTGTAATTAACAGTACACAATCCCCTGAAGGTGCCCACAAGGCCAATGTGGATACATTGCACTGGAACAGATTTAATTCCCAAGGATGAAATCACACTGGTAATACTGATGTCTGAATGCTGGAGATCCAGCACAAGTTTGGATTAAATCCACCAGTGTCATATGAACAGCAGGCAACCCCAATAGCTTTAAATAATGGACTTACACTTTTCCTGCATGCCCCTAAGTCTCTAGCATTTTAAAACTGAGCTTATTCAGGATTATCATTTTGGAGTCACATAATAAGATTCTTTTGTACACAGCCAGCTTCTGTTCTCTAACAAAATCAGGATATAACAAGATATCACTTTGTTATTTTTTAGAGCTAATTCAGAAACGTATGACATACCTTGCTTCATTTCACATACTTTGTTATGAGTAACTGTACAACAGCTGTTGATTAGTACAAACTGACTACATCCACAGATGATATTCTGTAGACTTTTCATACAGGAGACATGAAACTCAGTCAGCATTACTATATCACCTTCTTTCCTTGATATACAATAATGTATCAGTGTTACCCTAAGAGCAGGAACTGACACATTCATTAAACTGTACTCATTATACAAACCGCCTTCTGTAGCCTAAAGATGGACAGCAGTTCCTTATGATCCTTAACAAGTACAAACCTTCTATATAGATGCTTTTAATCCCCAGACCAGGCCATGGCATTTTATCTCTACCCGAGGCTTGCCACATTCATCTTTAATAACCCTAAGGCAAACTTTAAGGGTCAGTGTGTACTATCCTCGATTTCATGTTACAAGACAGCACCAGATCTGTAAGATTTAGCAACACTCACCACCTCAATAGATAAATATGGATCAAAGTAGGTAAGCACCTTCTTAAATGAAATGATTTCCTTTCAATCCTTGAAGTCTGTTTTCATTGAGTCATTACATCTTTGTTGTTATTTATTAGTAGGTATTTCTTGTGAACCTATACCATCTCCTTTTGCCTCTACACGTATGCAAAAGGAAATATCTGACATCTGCTACCCATGTAAATACTGTGAAAATCTCTTTAATTCTTGACAAGGTATACTACAGAACCCAACAGCGGCACTGCATTGTAAGCCCTTCACTGCACTTGTCTTTAGATAACTTATTTATTCCATGATAGTATATTTATTTGCATTACTCATCTCCCTGTACATACAGTTTGTGCTCTCTCTTAGGTAAGAACATAAGGTACTGCCCTGGTCTTATTTTGTTTTGGGCTAACGTTATGTTTTGTTTGTCTATACCTTTATGCTGTTTGATTTTATTACATGTTTGGTAAACCCTTGATTAGACTTGGCCAGTAAGTGTAATAACTCCCAATCTGTTGTAGATTTACTTCTGCCCTTACCTGGTATCTGCATTTCAGGCTGGTTTCTTTTATCAGCTCTCTACTATATAATGCTGTTTTCTTTTTTCCTTTGCATCATAAACAGGCAAATTCATCTTTTGCATTTCCTTTAAATGTAAGATATCGGTCAGTTCAAAGTAAGAGATATGTTTGGAGCTAATGTTTCTAAATATTTATAATGAAACCTGCAGTTGTTTTGAAAATGAATGTTTAATTCCATAACAGGAAAGAAATTTGAAATAGAGGGAGGAGAAAACATTAAAGCTGCTATAACTGCAGCCTAATAAGTCACCTCTTATGAAGTTGTGTTGCTCCCTTACCATCATTACATCACTTTGTACCAACTTTAGCAATACTAAACATCCATTAAGTTCTCCCCTTATATAAAAATATTATTTAAACTAATTTCTACTATGTCACCCCTAAAGCTACTAATGATGTTCCTACCTTCCACTATATCTCTAAATAAGCTGCTGTCCTCCAATATCTAAAATTAATCTCCATTGTATTTCTTCATCACTTCACTAACCTGTTTTCTGTGTCGCTGCTACTCCTACAAAGATCAGATCTCTTCTCTCATATACTGTGTGTGTGTGTGTGTGTGTGTGTGTGTGTGTGTGTGTGTGTGTGTGTGTGTATATATATATATATATATATATATATATATATATCTTAAGAAAAATGTAAAAACACATAATCAATGTCAATTGCTCCCTGAATTACTATATTAGCTATAATACAACAATTCAACATTTCTGTAAGTTCTTTCTCTGCACTTGTGTGTGTGATTGTGTGTTTTTACTTTACTTATTTCAACAATGAAGTAATATGTTTTATTGGCAGTTGTTACTATCTGTACTTTTTCTGGACTCCTCTGGAAATGGTCAATCTGGTTAGCAAAATATATATTAAAAAAAACAAAGAACTGATTTTGGGAAAAGCCCTTTTTGGAAAAGTGCATTAAAGTGAAGGCTTTGAGTGCATGGTATCTGATAAACTAAATGACAGCTATACCACTGCATAGTTATTTATTATACCATGACCCCCCCAAAACGTGCACGCTGATTGGCCAGCGTGTCCGTTGTAAATCGAGTTATACTAATGGAAAAAGGTCCGGTCGCCCGGACTTTTTTCCATTAGTATAACTCGTTTTTTTAAAACACTGTCTCGCTATGTTAAATGGGTTTAACATAGCGAGACAGCTTTAAAATAAGCAATGGACATCTCCGTTGCTTATTTTAAAGCTGTCTCGCTATGTTAGACCCATTTAACATAGAGAGACAGTGTTTTAAAAAAAAGCAACGGAGAAAGCAAGATCTCCGTTGCTTTTTTTTTAGTGTCTCGCTATGTTAAATGAGTTTAACATAGCGAGACAGTTTTAAAATAAGCAACAGAGACACTAAAAAAACGCAACGGAGATCTTGCTTTCTCCGTTGCTTTTGCCCACAGCTGTGATGTACTGCGCAGGAGCGCAGTACATCAGAACTGCCGCGGATGCCAGACATCTGCGGAAGGGCAGTAAACAGGCATTATACTATGCCATTATTTAAGAAAAGTAACAGTTTCTTTTCTTAAATAATGTCATGGTATAATAGCACCACGCCTGGGTGTGGGTAATGCTAAATTTACCCACGGTTGGCTTTGTTTGGTCCCTCGGGCTTCGCCCTCGGGACCAAACCACGCCAACCGTGGGTAAATTTAGCATTACCCACACCCAGGCGTGGGTTATTGCTATAATCTATTACAGTCACTTTTCACCAGTCTATGTCTTTGCTGAAGAAAGCTTCGAATTCTCTAGTGGTGAGTATGAAAATCATTTTTCATGCACTTTCATGTAAATCCTCAGTAAAGCAGCTCCTATATCCAACTTAATTTTTAGTGTCATCCCTGACACTTCTGGAATGAATCCAAATAATTTTGAATTGCTCTGCACACATTTGGTCATACTGTTCATTTTCTGTGTTTGCATCTATTATGACTGACCCCTCTTCCCTTTCTACATTCAGCACTGCTACAGATTCATACTATCCTACAAGCTGTATTTGTCATTCCTGTTCTTCCTGTTAATCCTTCAGTCTGTACATTCTGTCAGTATGGCATCTTCTTTAGTCGTGTTGTTTATATAAGTGTATTACAACTTTATGTGAAGTCTGCCATGCTTAAAACATGCTCCTGACTAAACAGAGTTAATTGACAGTCTATTCATTCTTGTGCAGTCTGTTAGGGTATCTGGCTGCTATTTCTAAAAAAAGTCTTAGCTTAATGTTTAAAGTTTCAAATTTTCTTTAAGAAGCAGGCAGTTTTGAATGTTTTCATAACACAATGCATTTCTCCGTACTTTCGTTAGCCCTTCCTTCACTAATCTTACAGTTATACCTCTCAACCTTTTAGTGCAAAAAATCTAAGCAAAGCCTAAAATAATGGGGGGGGGGGGGGGGGCAAAGGCCGAAAAATAGGGACAGATTTTAAACAGTGCTCATAAACGTAGAAAGCTGCTACAATAACAGCTTTTGTACTAATATGCATTTTTCTGAAGGCTGTGAAGTCTGAAACTTAAATGTATGTCATTATTTAGTGAATTCAATCCTTAGTGATTTGTCAGAAAACAACAAATTTTATGAGGAACAGACAAAAATATGAGGCAAAAACCTGGAAATTCTGCTGAAATCTGGACAGTTGAGAGGTATGCACATCCTCTGTTAGTCTATATAGAAAAGATCTTCCATATTGTCCAAAATATGCTCATATCTATGACTTCTGCTTCGTTGCTTTTACTGAGGATTTCAGATTCAAACGTTTCTGTAAAATATCTACATGATAGGAGTTGTTGCAGAGGATTAAGGAGCTGTTCCCTATGCTTGAGTGGTCTAAGGTTTGATTCCCTCAGCCTCCATTTCCTAACTGTGTGACTCTAAGCTAAATGGAATTCCCAATCCAACAAAAAGGCACCTAATCAAATCACACTAGTAGGCTGAATCTGAAAATGTCTGAGGAAGTCCGTGCTCTACATGTCTCTTAACCTCTTAGAACAAGAAATCTGGACAAAGCCATAAATAAAAGTGGGGCAAAGGCCCAAGAATAGGGACAATTTTTAAATAATGCTCTTACAAACTTAGAAAGTTGTTAGATTAATAGGTTTTATGTTAGTATGAATTTTATGAAGGGTATGAAGCCTGAAACTCAAAGTCTGCCATTATTTTCTAACTTCAGTCTTAAATGATTTGCCGCTAGTTTGCCAGAAAAATATAGTTTTATGAAAAATGGACCAAAAATGTGAGGCAAAAATCTGGACATTCTGAGAAAATCTGTACAGTTGAGAGGTATGGTGCTCTATGCCGGTAAACAAATATAGATAAAATAAATATTTTTTTTCATGCAGTTAATTTGAAGTATCCAACCGAAACAGACATATGTATGCATGTTTTGTGCCATTTCATTTTGCAGGGTTAGAACTCTGTCATTTTGAATGCCACTGGCTGTATAATTTAGCTGAATTCCCTCAGTATTAGTTTTCTATTTTCCTCGCCATCATCAAAAACATTAATATGCCCACCATGTTCAGGCATACCTACATTCATTCACTTTACTATTTAGGCTTTCTTTCCATAAACAAACCAGTATTAAAGCACTTGTTCTTGCAACATGATATAGCCTGATAAAGTCTGTTTTTGATTGAAAACACAGATTGCTGCTTTTTTGTATGTCTAATCAGACACAAATCATATGAAATATGTCCACATAAACTTGTATTCACTAATCTTCAAAATTGCTCTTCTTTGTTTTTACTTAGCAGGTAATGTCTATGTTTGCATAAAAACATTTATCATTCCTTTCTGTTAATTTGAACATCCATAATTCACTTGACATTTTACATAAACGTGTATTTACTAATGTTTAATATCTGCTTTGTTTATTTTTATACAACTGGTGAAATATATCTTTGCAACGAAACACTGACTGCCAACCCTTTTTGCTTTCTTAAGCATCTAGAATCCACTCTGAATACCTGCATATAATATGTGCAAACTGCAAATTATTTTGTCTGTTCTACTATGAAATGTCAAGTTCCACAATCCTGATCATCGGAAATGGCAAAAAGTAATGCTCAAAACACAAAAGTGTAAAAGGTTAACTTTGTTTTTTTGCAGAGGGATAGTCCCACTGCACTCCCTGATGTAGGGGGAGAGTCCCCCCACCCGCTGAACTTATATATACAAACTCAATGGTCACACCGACTCAAAAAAGGGAGAAATCACCCCAAAGAAGCGAATCATTGCCAGTGCACACTTAGAAATCATACTGGCAATGACTCCCCATGAAAAGCAATGATCACAATTATGTTCTATGACATTTTATCTTTGAGTCTTGACACTTGAGGAATTTTACCTCATCCACCTGTAGAGGAACCTTTTTTGTTTTTACATTATTCTTTAGTTCACAGAAATTCACAATGTTGTCTCATTTCAACATTCAATCACTAAATTGCTCTGTTTAAGTGCAACAATTACTGCTGATTCCCATTCACCTGATCTCTTACTTTGCTATATGAAAATCATTTAATATGGCACCTTATCCAATGTTATATGTAGTCATCCACTATATCCTGATTTCCCATACTGTTTTCCTTTCTTTTCCAAGTCCTTTTTGCCCTGTTACTGCTGACCATCAAGCCTCCTCCTACTGGACTTCAGCCCATGCATTCCTTCATGATGGGGAGTCCTAAGAACCAAGGTGACAACAGACATCCAGAAGGACCATCATTCAGGCAGCCCTGAGAGTTGGTTGTGCAATCCCAGCTATAAGAGAATGTGTGCAGATGGGTGGAAGGATGAGTGACTCTCATCATTCTGGCGGTCCACAATTGTTTTCTTGTACAGGTGCGTGTGTCTGTGCTCACATGATGACCACTGCCACCTATTGGTGAGCTGAATTCCCACCCCTCTGGTTGAGCATTGGCATCATACCTCTCAGCTATACAGATTTTCACAGAATGTCCAGATTTTGCCTCATATTTTTGGTCTGTTACTCATAACATTTGTGATTTTCTGGCAAATCACTGGGATGATCTGAGGACTGAAGTCACTAAGTAATGATATACATTTGTGTTTTAGACTTCATATCCTTCAGAAAAATGCATGCTAAGACAAATTATGTTATTTTAGAAGCTAAGTTTATAAGAGCAATATTTAAAATTTGTCCCTATTTTTGGGCCTTTGTCCCCCCATTCTGTGAGACTTTGTCCAATTTTTTTCCACTAAGAGGTTGAGAGGTATGACTGGCATTATCACTCTTCCTCTTGGGATATATCACAGAGCACAGCCAGCCCTGCCTCATCATCTTCATCAAGATGGGCATACCTTTCCTCCCATGCCAGCTCTATCAAGTGTCCAGGCCACTAACTGTACTCAGGTTGCTTGGGCCATAATCAGAGCTTTATCCCTCTATGCCACCGGAGCTGATTTTCCATAATATTTCACACTTAACAATCGCCTTTGATAAGCAAATCCTTTTCCAACACGCAGAATCAGTATATATTGATTATTGATTATTGTTATATTTGATCATTAATACGCTTCTGATAAATAGTTTTCTGATCATTGCCATGTAAATGTTCCTCTACATTCTTAATCCAAATCATTCTGCATACCTACTACAGTCAATCATTTTTGTCCTCAAATTACTGTGCATTAGTTGGCTTTATTTGTTGTTTTTTTCTTCCATGCTTTCAAAATCTTTTTAGTGATACCAAAACGTATTTCAAGAGGTAGAGGTGTCACTTAGATTTAAACATGAGCAGTTCACAGATTGCAACATTTTCATGTACGTTATCTACGTTATCTCATCATTAATAAACAACATTGGCTCTAGGAACTAGTTGCTGCTGATGTGACACCCCAACTCATATACAAAATGGGAAAAAGGGAGTTGCTGCGAATATAAAACTTAGCAGAGAATAATCGGTTCCAATGTACATTATGGAATAGATTCATGCTGGTATGCACTAAGTTACCATACTCCTGACAATATTTTGTACGTCAAATGCCATTTAAAAAATACAGAAACAATTTAAAACTCAATAACAGACAGTTTACATTAAGCAAATGAAAAGTAAGTACATCCGCAAACATTTGACAAAATTTCAATAAACTTATATTTAAGTACAGCAATGAAAATATGCCCTGTAATAGATTGGCTCTTCTGTAATCCTTATATCACATCTGTCTGCACTGTGCCATTACTGCAGGGAGGAGGAGGAGAATGCCTAGTGTACTGATTACTACCTCCTAAATAGACCAATCAGGGCAAGCATTGGCTTGTAAACTTAAGTCGGGTGGGCATATTTAAGAGCTGCAGCTACAGTATGTGCAAGCAGAAAAATCAAAAGGGTCACTAAAATTTACTGTAACTACTTGCTGTTTCAAATTCATCATCTTACCCATCCTTCCTTGTCTTCATCATCATCAGCCCCCTTTTTCCCATTTTTCTACATGGGGTCATGGGATTGTTAACTGTCGCCAACTCTCTTGATTCAGTGCCGCACACCTGGTTTCTTCAACAGTCATGCCTAACTGTCTCAGATCTTCTTTCACACAATCCATCCACCTCTTTGCTGGACGTCCTCACTTCCTCTTACCTTCTTCCTGCCTATCCCAAATCTTCTTTACGAGATTGACTTCAGTTTTTTTGCACATGTTCCCAAACCACCATAATCTATCCTTTTTGACTTTATCTGCAGTCAAAGTTATTTTGGCTTCTGCTACAATGTCTTCATGTCTTTGTCTGTCCCATAATGTGCATCCTACAACCTGGCTTAGGCACTTCATCTCCATCACCTCTAGCTTACTCATCTTATCTGACTTTATAGCCCAGTTTTCTGTACCATGCAGTAGTACTGCTGGCACCACTGTCTTGTACACCTTACTTTTCAGCTTCTTTGGCATTCTTCTGTCATACACTACACCTGACACACTATAACAGTTGGCTGCAGCTCCTCTGATTCGACTTCCCTTCTCCTCTGCTACCCCTCCCAGATACTTGAAGCTATTAACATGTTCCACTATCTTCCCTTCTATCTCAATTCTCAGCTTCTTCTGATTTCTCCAATTTGCTGTGATTACCACTGTCTTATCTGTGCTTAGTTTAATCCCATGTGCCTTTAGTCTTGCATTCTATTTCCCTGTCCTTTGCTGAAGTTCTTGCTCAGAGTCTGCCTGTACTGCTACATCATCTGCATACAGCAACTTTGTTGATCTGCCCTCTCCGAATTGTTCGCTAATGTAGTCCATCACCAGTATGAATAGCAGTGGGCTCAGGGGTCTATTTTAGACGACCGAATGTTTAGGTGATCGAACACCTAAACATCGATCTTCTAATATCAAACTGCACAATGTCGAACGTCCCAGGGAAACACGTCCCTCAGCCATAACCCAAAAAACATTACTTTACATCTAAATTGTGGGGGGCTTCACCACCCACACCCCCTGACATGGGGGGGCTGTGTCCCCCCCCACACCCCCCTAAATAAATATACCAACTCCAAGATCGCTCAAGAGTAGGGAAATAGCAAACTCCGGCGAATGGCCAAGGGAAATCTTTCCCTGTGTTAAACTGGCCATTCGCCATTTTTTGCTTTCGATATTAGAAGATCGATGTTTAGGTGTTCGATCACCTAAACATTCAGTCTTCTAATATAGACTCTGGACTCCGAGCTGAACCCTGATACACTCCCACTCCCACTGGGAACCCCTCTGTGATACCAAACACTGTTCGTACTTGAGTCATTGCGTCCTTGTACACATCTGTCATTTATTTTCTCTGCAGTTGTACCTTCATTGCATTGGTTTTGAGATTATTTGTGCTCATATTGTAGTCACATACAGTGCATCCCTCTGTTTTCTGACAACTTTCAAATAGGCTTTATTTGCTCTGCATGAAAGTAGGCATAATCTTTTTATATATATATATATATATATATATATATATATATATTTTGGGCTCCCTGCTGCTTATTATTAGCTGCTCCAAGGGGCCTCTCCTCACTTATCTGGTCTACTGAACCTGACTAGACTCCCTTGGACTATTTCCACCCCTTGTTTGGGGTAAGTCAGGGAAGTGAGGCATCGTGGGCAGTAGCATATTACTACCAAGGTGCATTTTTATGTGTGCTTGCATCTTCCTGGCCCTTGTGCACACTCATTGATGTCTCAAGGAAGGACATGTAATTGGCTTGCTGGTGTATCATTCCACATCTATGGGGACTCAACCACAACACTGCCCCTCCCCCAAAACAATGGCCTCCATGTCCCAGCTTCCATTAGGGATCAATTGCGAGGTGTGTTGAAGTGCATACTCAACCCCATCCACCCCAGGATGGGCACATGTATTTTTCTGGTCTTTACTATCAAGTGTCCAAGTTGCTAGTTGAACTTGGATCAGCAGAGCCATAACCAGGGCTTTATCCCTTTATACCACTTGTGCAGGTTAGCTTGGATCACCTGAGCCATGACCAGGGCTTTATCCCTTTATACCACTTGTGCAGGTTAGCTTGGATCACCTGAGCCATGACCGGGGCTTTATCCCTTTATACCACTTGTGCAGGTTAGCTTGGATCACCTGAGCCATGACCGGGGCTTTATCCCTTTATACCACTTGTGCAGGTTAGCTTGGATCACCTGAGCCATGACTGGGGCTTTATCCCTTTATACCACTTGTGCAGGTTAGCTTGGATCACCTGAGCCATAACCAGGGCTTTATCCCTTTATACCACTTGTGCAGGTTAGCTTGGATCACCTGAGCCATGCCCAGGGCTTTATCCCTTTATACCACTTGTGAAGGTTAGCTTGGATCACCTGAGCCATGACCAGGGCTTTATCCCTTTATACCACTTGTGCAGGTTAGCTTGGATCACCTGAGCCATGACCGGGGCTTTATCCCTTTATACCACTTGTGCAGGTTAGCTTGGATCACCTGAGCCATGACCGGGGCTTTATCCCTTTATACCACTTGTGCAGGTTAGCTTGGATCACCTGAGCCATGACCGGGGCTTTATCCCTTTATACCACTTGTGCAGGTTAGCTTGGATCACCTGAGCCATGACCGGGGCTTTATCCCTTTATACCACTTGTGCAGATTAGCTTGGATCACCTGAGCCATGACCGGGGCTTTATCCCTTTATACCACTTGTAAAGGTTAGCTTGGATCACCTGAGCCATGACCGGGGCTTTATCCCTTTATACCACTTGTGCAGGTTAGCTTGGATCACCTGAGCCATGACTGGGGCTTTATCCCTTTATACCACGTGTGCAGGTTAGCTTGGATCACCAGAGCCATAACCAGGGCTTTATCCCTTTATACCACTTGTGCAGGTTAGCTTGGATCACCAGAGCCATGACCGGGGCTTTATCCCTTTATACCACTTGTGCAGGTTAGCTTGGATCACCAGAGCCATGACCGGGGCTTTATCCCTTTATACCACTTGTGCAGGTTAGCTTGGATCACCAGAGCCATGACCGGGGCTTTATCCCTTTATACCACATGTGCAGGTTAGCTTGGATCACCAGAGCCATGACCGGGGCTTTATCCCTTTATACCACTTGTGCAGGTTAGCTTGGATCACCAGAGCCATGACCGGGGCTTTATCCCTTTATACCACTTGTGCAGGTTAGCTTGGATCACCTGAGCCATGACCGGGGCTTTATCCCTTTATACCACTTGTGCAGGTTAGCTTGGATCACCTGAGCCATGACCGGGGCTTTATCCCTTTATACCACTTGTGCAGGTTAGCTTGGATCACCTGAGCCATGACCGGGGCTTTATCCCTTTATACCACTTGTGCAGGTTAGCTTGGATCACCTGAGCCATGACCGGGGCTTTATCCCTTTATACCACGTGTGCAGGTTAGCTTGGATCACCTGAGCCATGACCGGGTCTTTATCCCTTTATACCACTTGTGCAGGTTAGCTTGGATCACCTGAGCCATGACCGGGGCTTTATCCCTTTATACCACTTGTGCAGGTTAGCTTGGATCACCAGAGCCATGACCGGGGCTTTATCCCTTTATACCACTTGTGCAGGTTAGCTTGGATCACCAGAGCCATGACCGGGCTTTATCCCTTTATACCACTTGTGCAGGTTAGCTTGGATCACCTGAGCCATGACCGGGCTTTATCCCTTTATACCACTTGTGCAGGTTAGCTTGGATCACCTGAGGCATGACCGGGCTTTATCCCTTTATACCACTTGTGCAGGTTAGCTTGGATCACCTGAGCCATGACCGGGCTTTATCCCTTTATACCACTTGTGCAGGTTAGCTTGGATCACCTGAGCCATGACCGGGCTTTATCCCTTTATACCACTTGTGCAGGTTAGCTTGGATCACCTGAGCCATGACCGGGCTTTATCCCTTTAAACCACTTGTGCAGGTTAGCTTGGATCACCTGAGCCATGACCGGGTCTTTATCCCTTTATACCACTTGTGCAGGTTAGCTTGGATCACCTGAGCCATGACCGGGGCTTTATCCCTTTATACCACTTGTGCAGGTTAGCTTGGATCACCTGAGCCATGACCGGGGCTTTATCCCTTTATACCACTTGTGCAGGTTAGCTTGGATCACCTGAGCCATGACCGGGGCTTTATCCCTTTATACCACTTGTGCAGGTTAGCTTGGATCACCAGAGCCATGACCGGGGCTTTATCCCCTTTATACCACTTGTGCAGGTTAGCTTGGATCACCAGAGCCATGACCGGGGCTTTATCCCCTTTATACCACTTGTGCAGGTTAGCTTGGATCACCAGAGCCATGACCGGGGCTTTATCCCTTTATACCACTTGTGCAGGTTAGCTTGGATCACCTGAGCCATGACCGGGGCTTTATCCCTTTATACCACTTGTGCAGGTTAGCTTGGATCACCTGAGCCATGACCGGGGCTTTATCCCTTTATACCACTTGTGCAGGTTAGCTTGGATCACCTGAGCCATGACCGGGTCTTTATCCCTTTATACCACTTGTGCAGGTTAGCTTGGATCACCTGAGCCATGACCGGGGCTTTATCCCTTTATACCACTTGTGCAGGTTAGCTTGGATCACCTGAGCCATGACCGGGGCTTTATCCCTTTATACCACGTGTGCAGGTTAGCTTGGATCACCTGAGCCATGACCGGGGCTTTATCCCTTTATACCACTTGTGCAGGTTAGTCCCAGTAATTAAACAAAATTCATCTTGTCTTGATTCTTCCCCTCTTGATTCCTATGTAATCGAATATCCCCTTCCCCTTCTTTAGAGCTCCCTTCATCATTATTTCTGGATTCCTCATTGTTGCCTTTAGACTGTCCAGAGTCTTCCCTTCCCAGTGCTGGGAAGTTGCTGTCCCAGATGTCCTTATGACAAATGCTTATACCCCTTCTAGAACCGTTGCTTTCCTCCTTAAACACCTCTGCACCTGCTGCCACATTTTTAATTCCATTGTGTTTACAGGACTGTTTTTGGTGTCGCTACACCCCATGTTAATGTTTTTCATTTGTTTATCCTCCTTTGCCATAATTTTATGTGTGGTTCCTCCTTGTTTGTCCTCTACCCCATGCGTAATTTTCTCCTGACACTGTCCTCTGCTACTACCGCGATGTACATTTCCAATTCACCCCAGAATCCAAGCCTTTCATTTGGCACTTTCCTTAAGCACAACAATCCCCAGAGTCATTTACTTTCCTCTTAAAATTAGTTCAGTCTAAGCCCCAAAGTATTTCCTCTCCAGGGTCCTTTGAGTTACATTGTATCCTTTCAGACCCCTGTCCCCTAAGTCTCCTTTTTTTCTAGATGTTTCTAGAAGAGTGCAGAATTATTATTGCGATTATTATTTATATTTTCACAGTATTCAGAAGTATATTTTATAGTCCAAGATGGCCATGCATGAGTGGTGATCTTAATTAGTGGGTTCAGCTATTATTTAGTTTCACATGTTTCAAAACATTAAATAGCGCTTTGAGTTTATTTAAAGAAATAATGTTTCTCTTGTGTTATTGAAAACATTTGAATGGACTAAGCTTTTAATGTTTAGGTTTACATGTACACTGTATAAATAACCACATATATTATTAAAAATGAAGCATGGAGGGAGTAATTAATGCAGCTCATGGAGAACATTGCATAGTTTACTGCTAAACTTCAGGCAGGGTCAAAGTCATAAATAGGACATAACAATTCACTCCCGTTGAGAAAACAAGACTTGCATTCATGGAATAATTGGAATTGAAAGCTCTGTTGCTGTCAAATAATGTAAAGGGGAGCATGTAGATTTTTCTTTTTGCAGAAAAACACATGGGATTATAACCAAGAGTGACAAAAGACAGAACAATACATTCATACTCAATGGAGCAGGAGATGGAGAGCCTTAATAGTCAGCCCTGTAGTAGTCACACTTAAAATGGCTGTGCCTTTTTCTGGGGATTATTGTTTGCCAGTGTTTATCAGAGTTGTCTATGCTAGCTACTAATGCTGTTTCCTCTGTCTGTCTGTGTTTGGTTCCTTTTCACACTGCAAGTGAATCGTGAAATAGGTTGGTTACAGTTGTGTATAAATATGTACCAATGATGATAAAGTAAGCTAAGAAAAATGTCTGTCTGCTAACAGAGCAAATCATCATTAATCCAGAGCAGCACATTTAAGCAGAACCCATTTGAAGGCATAACCACCTTTAATAAAACTGAAGTACATTGCACACTGTTTGCAGAATGTTTTATTGAGAAGTACCAACTCTCAGACATATTACTGGCTTTATTAGTTTCTCATGCCTTTTTCAGTAAGTCAAGTGTCTCTTCATACTTAAATTCGGCAGTGCTCTGTGATTTGCAATTTTTTTCTTACTCTAATTCCCCAATTTTAATTGTTTCTCAATTGATGATACACTGAATTCATCTTTAGAAAGTGTATTTCACCTTTCAGAGTGCAAAATGCAAGTTACCTTGGTTTCTGCATCGAAAAACTTGATGCTATATATTCCTAATATTTTTTTTTTGTGCAGACATTTTTCTATTGATTCATTTTATTTTACATTTGTTTACCAGGAAGGTCCGTTTGGGCCAAGTACCCATTTTCAGGGGAGGCCCAGGGAGAAAAGCTCCAAAAAGAAGTTTATAAATAACCATATAAAACAGTAACATTCCAAGTAACTACAGTATTTTAACATAGGCAGAGAAAAAGTTACACTATATAGGTTTCTAGCCTATATAAGACAGTGGCATTATTTAGACCATAGAGCAGCAGTAACTTATCTAATACACACAGTGATTTCACACAGGGAGGAAACATATTCCTTGTAGAGTATAATCAAATGTAAGGAGTAAAAAGGTCAGTGCCTGGACTAAAAATTAGTAAAGAGCAGTATATGTAAGAAAGTGAGAAGAAGGTGGAGGCAGGACTTTTGGTGTCAGTTCATGCTAGTAATTAGAGGGAGGGGACATAAAGCTGGAAGAGAGATCAAATAAGATAGTATGACCTAGTAGATTCAGCCTTGGTTTGTGCAGGACATTTATTTTTATTTAACATTTCTTTACCAGGAAAGTCCAATTTGGAATGAGCCAGTTTTCAGCAGAGGCCTAGGGAGAAATGCTCTAGACATGTCTTTGTAACATGGGAGGAAGCTGGAGCACCTGGAGGAAACCCACACAAACACAGGGAGGACATGCAGACTCCGCACAGAAGGCACCCCAGCCGAGAATCAAACCATAGAACCTCATGCTGTGAAGCGACAACACAAACTGCTGCACCACTGCAACATCCAGTTGTTGACGAGGTGCTCCTTAAATAGATGTTTAAATGCAGTTGTATTGGTGCAATTATTTATGACAACATTTTGCTTTAAATATTTTTTTTTTCATTTTAATATTCTAAAAAGTTTTTTTACATGATTTATTAGGACTTTATGAATATGATGCAACACAAATTGGTTGATTTTGTTTTTGCAGTACTTATGTCTGACCCGATACAAAATCTACAACTGCCTATTTGTTACTGCAACCTGCAGATCAAATTACATTTAGCAAGTGTGGGAAAGGAATATCAAAGGTGTGTGATGTCTATGACTGCGACAATACTTTTGTCACCATGCTTGGATGTATTTTCAATGTGCATGTCTTTGTTTTAATTTCTCTAGGGGTTTTGGGTTTCTTCTGCCACAATGACAGGTCTTGTGTGCAAATGCATATTTATTGAAAGTCATGGGCAGGGCTTCAGTGGGACTCAGGAGTTGCTATATATATTTGTTTTCAGTTTGCAAAAAAGGGTTGTCATATCTGAAATGTTTTTGTGTTGCAGATGTATGTTATTTGTTAATAATTTGTGGTGTCAGATTACATTAACTTTATATTTTGTGCCATGTTTACCTGTAGTGCTAATGTGTTCCTTTCAGCTACAGTATCTGAAATATGCAAAAGGAACTGGTGACTGTAACTGGGGAAAAGTCAATTCTCACATGGAACAGTGAACTAGGACGTATTTATATTATCTGGAGGACCCAAGGCCTCCTCTATCTCCATGTGAAATATTATTTTTAATAGCTCATTACTTTCACATACCTTCTTCGTAACAAGCAGCCTTTTGAGAATTCACAAACATTTTATTTCATACAAAATATCATTTTAGGGCTTGCCCACATGAAGCTGCTTGAAGCTGACTAAAATCCTCAAAGTGAGCTATGATTCCTGTAGCACAAAGAATGTTAACACTGAAGATATTTAGAAAAAAAGTGTCAGTGGTTCAGCAGGTGCCTCACTCACATTTGATGATGAGAAGATCAGAAAGCTGTGGGTTCTATCCCAACACCAGCTGCATGGATTTATATTTCAGTACTGAGACTGCAGTGAGCACGGGGAGGGAAAATTAGTACAATCCTGTGTTGCTGTCCTTCAGAAGAGAAGATAAAAACAATCTTATCTTCCTGAGCTGGTGGTAGCTTAAGCAGGTGTTAAAGATCCCATGGCACTTTTAGCTAAAAGAATAGAGGTATGATTATTTAAATTATAGAAAGGCACCTGTCTTGAAAGTTATTCTAGAGTCCTTGCCAAATTTCTCTCCAGTATGTATAAATGCCACCACAGGTCTCCACTAAACGTAGGTCACAGGTCTCATGGGACTAACTCAGCCAACAAAAGTAAATAAACAGAAATGTTCCCCCAAGAAGTGGTGTAACCCAGACCAGAATTAGTTTACAGAATGGATTGCAGAGAGGTTTAGAAATAAAGCTTAACTAACTTGTAAAATAAATAGCAGGATCAGTTCCCCATTCTGCAATACATCTCACCTACCCCTCTTCAACTCTGCTTTGTCACAAACATTAGAGGGGGTGGTGTCTCTGATGGCCCAAACCTTCTTAAAATTACTTTCCATATAATTTGATATATTTTCTCTATTTATCTACAGCTTCTATTTACTTCTATACAAAACAATTATATCAATCCCTGTAATTTATTTCGGGCACTTTTAAGCATCCATTTCTGTCTTTTGTTTTGTTTTTGGACTGTTTTCTCGTAAGGTTTGGCTTATGCCGTTCTCATTTGCAATCTTTACTTATTTATTACTCTTCCTTTCCTCTTCCCTTTTTGCCATGTCATATGCTTTAGCTTTATCGAGTGTATAAAACTTTAATGCTGTATTTTCTGGTGTAGTCAGGATGTAAATATTTCCCTTTCCAACCATTTGTTCTGGTGTGCTTTTTTTGGTCAATACTCTGTTCCATTGATGTTCGACATTAGAACATTGTTGCAGTAGCATAAGTTATTTGTGTCTTATCCCACCAATCAGCCAGCTTTTCAAAGCCTCAGGGCACCTTCAATGTGCTCTAACTGCAAGGAGCTTGAGCAGAGGTCCATATATAAAGACATTTAGGGGGCCTAAATCGTGGGGCGGCCACAGTGGTGTAGCGGTTAGCATTGTCGCCTCACAGCAAGAGGTTCCCTGGTTTGATCCTCGGCTGGGGTACCTTCTATGCAGAGTCTGCGTGTCCTCCCTGTGGTCACGTGAGTTTCCTCCGGGTGCTCCAGTTTCCTCCCACATCCCAAAGATATGCTGTAGGTGGATTGGACACTCTAAATTGGCCCTAGGTGTGAGTGCATGTGTGTGCCTTCTGTGGAAGGTTGGGCGCCAGGCTGGCAACTCGACTCTCTAAAACTCCACTGCCAATCATGAGTGGACATGTGATCTGCTGTAGCGACCCCTAACTGGGAAAAGCCAGAAGAGGGCCTAAATCGTCATAGCTTTCTTGCCGCCAAAGTGCTTGTCTTCAGCAGGCTTTATGGAACCATCATTCAGCTAGCAATCCTTCAGAGCCAGACAGATAAGTCCCCTACTGGAGAAAATATTCCACATAATTATTTTTGTCTGTGGAAAACTTGCGTTTCTTTCTGTGACATTATTATTATTAGCTAGGAAACATATTTCTAGGACTGTCAGAACTTGTAAGAATTATTTACTGTGTGAATATTGTGTGAATTAACTGGATAAAATATTTTTTGACAGTGCTTCCTACAATATTTATGTAGATTTTATATGCTAGTGGCAGGAAATTGTGCTTTAGGTGACTGTCAGTGGTTTTCTTACTTAAGAACTACCTTTTTCTGTAAGAAATTTACCAACACTCTTTCCCGAGCTTTGTTACCCACCTTGTGTGCTTTTTTCTGGGCTGAACCTAGCAGTTTTCAGTCTCCTTGGGTCTTTCTTCTTACGTCTGCAAAAAGAAGCCAGCTCAGACATTATTTTTTCACGTTCCTCGGGCTTCCCGCCTATAGACACTAAGGACCAGGGGATAGGCATGTCCTCTGAGTCTGCAGGGTTGACCTCAGCAGGCAAGGAAGAACCACTCACAGTGGTCACAGGGGGAGGGACAGGTGAAGAGGTGGACTCTAGAAGTATTTTAGAGGCAGCAACGTGGTCCTCCATACATACTTCTACATAGCACTACAAAATGGATTCCTTTTCATGGTCCTGAACAGACTTTGCTAGTTCCACTCTCCAGGGTCTCCAGGATTCTTAGTTGCTTTCCTCTTCGCTTTTTCATTTCTGAGGTATGGTAATCTCCTCGTATAGCTTAGACTACTGCAACACTGATCTAATGTTGAACATAGTATAGTTGTGTTAAGTAAACATAGCCTAACAGTATATGTTCTAATAGATCACTATTGCAGTAACTATGTCCTACCTCCAGATTCCTTTCTTTTGGGGTTTTCTTTTTTAATTAGAAAGGTATGGATGCACATGCCGTTATGTATACAGTTGTTATTGTGTTGCATTTTTTTCTTTTCACTGTTATATGGTCTCCCTTCTTAGTGCAAGGAGGTTCTGAAGATTTTGGTACTCTAGTATTAGCCAAAGCCTTTATATATGGTGATCTGCTCAGTCTCCTGACAGTTATAGTGTGTGGAAGGTGTCCTCAAGCTTTAAAAGGCCAGCCAGTAGGTGGAGATAAGGCCCAATTTGCTTAGGCTACTGCAAGTGATCTATTAGATCACTGACTGTTACTGTACGTTTATTTATGAAGAAAAAAATCACCAAATACCACCAGTTCCCTAGTCCACGAATAACAATGCAGTAACAAACAAGTCCCAACAAAGATATGAACTGAGGTATGACTGAAGAATCCAGTATACAAAGATTTTTATTACCAGTGTAGACACAACATAAGCACTTTTCACAGTAACTCTGCTTCATCAGATGTAATAAAAACACAACTAGAATGCTCCTTAAGTAGCACAATCAATTAAAACCTAAACCAATGATGAGCATACACAGTATTTAAAGTACTAGCACTCTATTAACATCGCTAAAACATCAGCTCACTAAACCTAAAAATAAATATACTAAAACCTAAGAAACATATATCTTTTTTACAAAGATAATACAGCATACAGACATATACAAAAACTAATTAAATGATACTTCTATCTAAATAATGGTCTGGCTTTGAGCATAGGTTTAATGGGGACTTTGTCATTCAAACCATGACCAAAGTCACCCCTGAGTCTGACAATCCATTTAGTTTCAAGTTGCTCTGTAAGATTTGTGATGTCACCCCCTTGTTTAAAACTTCATCACAAATCTTGCAGAGCAACTTGAAACTAATTGGGCAGATGGACTTTCCCGGTAAACAAATGTAAAATGAATTAATTAATTGGTTGATCGATTAATTAAATCTCATTCTTTTGTACTCCTGTTCATCTGACTCAACAGAGTTGCATGCCATTTACATTCCTCCCCCTGAACATTATTCTGCATGTAATGTTCCCACCAATTCCATTTATTTCTACTTAGTTTACTCCTTCCCTTTTCTAATGATCCCACCTCCCCCCTTAATAATGTTACACTGCATACTAACAGTATCACAAAAATGTACTTTGCCAACTCAGGATAACTTATCTTATGACTACTCTTCCCTAAAATGAAATCAAATCTTCTATTACAAATAATATACTGACTCCAAAACTCATTTGTAACTTACCTCAAATAAACGTACGCCTTTTCAGAAATTCTAATATGCTACAAAAGACTCAAAATAAAATGTGTTGATTCATCGGTCTTGCTGACAACATGACACACACTGTAAACTTACCTCTGTAAACATCTTTCCTTTTAATTTTGCAATAACTATCCTCTTCATCACTACTGTGCACAAGCTTCTCATTCTAAACATCTGCCCTTCATCTCACTTTTAGTGAACATCAACAGTAATTCTTATTTCTTCTGCAGTTTCAGCTCTGACACATCCATACTACCATGGCCTGCCTTCATATTCACTTTTATTAAAATAGCCCTATAGAAACTGGCTCCTACTGTTTGGAGCTACCTCCTTAACGAGATCCACATACCTCTCAACTTCTTAGTATAAGAATTCTGGACAAAGCCAAAAGTAATCGGAGAACAAAGGCCCAAAACCAGGGACAGTTTTTAAATATTTGTATAAATGCAGAAAGTGAATAAAACAGGCTTCACGTTAGTATGTATTTTCTGAAAGATGCAAAGTCTGAAACTCAAATGTCTGTTTACTAATCTCAGTCCTCAATGATCCCCCCCCCCCCAAAAAAAAAAAAAACACACACACACATTTTAAGAGGACTAGGCTAAAAATAATAAAAAATAAATTCTGGACATTTGAGAGGTAACTACCCTGACTTATCTTCCTTTACAACTTCTTTCAAAGCCCACCAATTAACTAACCACCTTAACGCCAAAACTTGTTGCTAACCACTACCCATGTTATTTTAATTGTATTTCTCTGTACCCAAGAAATGTATGAAGCTTGCTCATTAAAACTATTACTGAACTGTTAAATATTGTATGCAATATATATATATATATATATATATATATATATATATATATATATATATATATGGATCTATTGAATTTAAGTAAAAGACCACAAAATGTCAACAATGCAAACTTTGACAAGGAACTACACGATAACTTCATGCAAAATTAAAACTCACACCCCTGCTAATCATGTATACTAACTCCGAGATCACACAATGTTCTCCAGCCCCAGAAATAGTTACATCTTGTGCACAAATTTTGTCAACTAAACATAGTTTCCATCAAAGTCAAATCTCCCCTCTCTCTCTCTCTATATATATAATGCTACTACTACACACACACACACACACATATATATATATATATATATATATATGTGTGTGTGTGTGTCCAGATTTCAGATTTACTTATTAGGCTATTAATCTGTGAGGATCTTATGAAGACTAGCTTTACACTCCCATCATAGCTTTTTAACCCTTATATTTTGCATACAGATAATCCAGAGATGAGCAAAACAAGGATATATTGGGTGACATATAAACAGCTGTTTCTCACACATCTATCTGCTCACACTGAATAACCAGCTAAGGTTTTATAAATATATTTATTATTATTATATCTTAAGCCTAAGCCTGGATGGATGATACCTATATCTAGATATCTGTACGTTTATATGTGTAAGTGTATAAACACGTATCATCAACCTCACTTTTTCCATTCTTTATACTGTGGTTTCATGTGCTTCCTCTCTGCTGCATGTCTCTGTCTGTGAACCGGATTGTTCCAGTCACTACGAGAAGCTTCTATTTCTTATCTCATTTTTCTCTTTTTACCTGACCGACTTCCTCCTTCTCGTCTTACCTCTCATTTTCTGATAGTGGTCACACTAGTAAACAGCCCTAACACTGTCACAAAAATATACCATCCAGGCAGACACCAAAGAAGGACCTTTCCCTTCCCTTTACTTGTCTTTAAAAGGAGTTTTTATGTGTATTTATTTAATTTGCTTAGGAGGCGCCATAAAAAACGTCTGACCACCTTCGTGTTCTTTCTTGTTTTCATTTGCTTTATGCAAACCTCTAATTAAACATTGGAATTTGAAATCAAGAGCATTCCATTTTAATGCAAGCAGAGAGTTCATCCTTGGACCAGCATGAAAAAGTATTTCAAACCCAGATGGACCAGGACAAATCGGCTAACAAAATATGAATAAATTCATGAACAAATGTTGTTAAGAACTTATGACTTGTTTCTCCTTTTGTTCATGACCTGCCACTGCAGTATGGCTTCTTCATATCCCTCATCCTTTGCTTGACTTACCGACGGATTATTAAACCAGGCCTTCACCATCTACCAGCTAGCAAACCTGAAGGAAAACACACATCAAATTATGCTTAAAAGGTCCTCATTCATGCTGTTTGTAATGTATTAAAGTGAGGCACCAACTCCATTACTGCCCTACTGACATGCAAAGTTCAAAAATTCTGTGGGCTGTTTTTGGGTTGGTCCCTCATTGCAAGAACCATTATGAATGCACCAAGTCTAACATTGTTAGCAACCACAGAAGTCTTTTATCACAGCCCCAATATGATGGAATTGTGCTTATGTCGCATAACATGCATGTATGTCATCATTTGATGTAATATTATGTAAACTGTTACAAAGTGCAGTTCCTTACAATATCTGAGTTAGCTATTGAAACCATGTGGAATAAGTTGTACCCATGGATTCACTATACAATCTCGAAATATTGAAATGTCGAATTTCAGTATTTCGAGACTGAATAGTCGAAAACCCACATACACGAAAACCCATAATCACGAATACCACAACCGCGAACATTCACACACACACAAACCAGGACATAATCACTCACATATGCACCTACCTAATTAAACAAACATAACAATACACACAAACTCACCTAACCTACCTATAAGCAGGGGGAAAGCCCCCCCTGCACCCCCACACCCCCCTACTTATATATTCCAACTCCAAGGTCGCACTAAACACACACAAAAAACACCACCACACACACTAAAATCCCTATCCAATATCCTGAAACACACAACACTTACCTGAAACCCCAGATAAATCCACAAACCGCACCACACATCATGAACGCGACACCACGATAGCGGTGGATTCGACATTTGCAGATTCGGCATAGTGTAGTTTGGGGTAACCACACTTTCCACTATTCTGTCTCGACGTACTGAATTTCAACATTTCAGTACATTGAGATTGTCTAGTGTATCCGTACCCACACAGACTTGCCACATAGCATGTAAAGCCCCAGTCATAACCTGAAACATTGCTGTTGAAAGTCACATTGTTGCAGGCAAGATTGAGCTGCTATCCATGTAATCTAGACATAAAATGTCTCCATTTCTGGAAACCATGTGTATTCTGCACTTGAGTTTACCTATCAAGCAGATGTTGGTATTTATACGCACAGTTGCGCGACAGTGATTGCCGCGACTGGTAATCATGCAAAGACTAAATGTGTAATACTTTCTGGGCAGCCAAGCAAGATCTATCAGACCAAATCTGGAAATGGATTGAGGAATCCAGAGGGCTGGATTAGTTAGATAAGAGGAATTCTGGCCATTTTAACCTTTTTAGTGGGTGTCCAGTCTCCCTCCAGTTGACTTCTCCTTGTGGAAGCTTGAGGCTCCTGTGAACATGGTAAAAGTACTGCAATTGGGTGAGCAGGGGGTAGATTAGTAGATCTGTAAAGATTCTTGTTGGGTAGCACAGTGGTGCATTAAGTAGCATTGTTACCTCTCTGCAAGAGGTCCACTGGTTCAGTAGTCAGGTGGGGTGACTTCTGTGTGTAATCTACATATCCTTCCTGTGTTCACATAGATTTTCTGTTGGTGCCCCAGTTTACTCCCACTAGACAGATTGGCAAAACTAATTTGTTTGTATGTATGCAATGCATTTGGAGGACAGTCCTGGCCATCTACTTCCATGCCCTACTTGCCTTGTAAACACTGTAAATGGCCTTGACTGTTCATGGAGTCGTAACAGGAATCCAGGACCCAAATGCAACTGGACAGCACTGGCTGGCTGGATGTAGGCGTGTACACCTCACCACCATTTTATTTATTTATGTTGGTTGGCTGAGTTAGTTCCACTAGTCCTATGGCTTATTGTCATGGGATGGTCCAAGCAGTATTCATATAGACTAAGGGAAATTTAGCTGAGGCACTAGGGAAATTAAATGATGAAAAATGCAATGCATGTTTATTCTGGAAACGTGGGTAAATCTTACATAAGATAGTAAAGTTATGTGGAAAGGAAGGCAAGGAGAAGGCATGTACAATCAAGTATGGATTAATGAAGAGAGGGTTAATCAGTACCGTTGAGATGGTTGTATGTCAAAGAAAATGGCTAATGAAAGCATGAGAATATGTTTGTGGTCTTAATTTGCATCTGTGTATGATTTTTATATGAGGTGCTAATTTGTACATTAATGTATATTTTTATTTTTGAATTTTTTTTTGATAGAATAAGTTGCAAATGATATGTTAAATGATGATGAAAGTGAAACATTTGAGAAAAGAATATGAAAGAATTTGGTTTGATAAACAAAATTCCCCTACTTTTTGAGACAAGTATCACGGGATCTTTTACATCAGTCTGAGCCACTGCCAACTCAAACAAATGGGACCTTGGTTTAACGTCTCATCTAAAAGATAGCACATACCTCTCAACTGTACAGATTTTTGCAGAGTGTCCCCTTATTTTTGGTCTGTTCCTCATAAAATCTGTAGTTTTCTGGCAAAGAACTGAAGATTGACATCACTACATAATGACATACATTTCACTTTCAGACTTCATACTCTTTAGAAAATGCATGTTAGCACAAATCCTGTTATTCTATCAATTTTTTTTTAGTTTAAAGAGCAATATTTAACATTTGTCCCTATTGTTGAGCCTTTATCCCCCATTATTTTTGGCTTTGTCCAGATTTCTTGTGCTGAGAGGTTAAGAGGTACGTAGCACACTTAGGAGTGCAGCACTGCTCCCCCATCTTCACACACACACACACACACACACACACACACACACACACACACACACACACACACACACACACACCACACATTGCTGCACTGCAGTGTCAGTCCTGTAAAATTAGTCTAAGTACATGGTTTGGAACCCGCTGCCTTCTGAACTTCCAGCATCAAAGGTGAGACTGTACTACCCATGGGTCTTCTGATACTGTACCGTGTGCACCATTTTGATTAGGAGGAAAAAGCATCTCTGTGCAGTTAGTATATATTTATTAGCTGACTATAAGGGAGAGTTGTGGCTAGCTACTGAATATATTAGGTGACCAAAGTGAAAGAAGCCATGTTATGAAAAAAACAAACGGAAAGGGGCTACAGACATTAACTACATCTTTTAAAAAAAAAAAATATATATATATATATATATATATATATATATATATATATATATATATGTGTGTGTGTGACTACATATTTTATTTTTATTTAGCTATTGGATGCCTAGGCTTGTGGATTAAGGTACAGAACACTTTTCAGGCACAAACTGGGGCACATGGCTCATAAGCATGTAGGAATATACCATGTTGTTGTTGGTCTTTCGGCTTTTCCCAGTTAGGGGTCACTACAGCGGAACTCCGGTCCGCTAATGATTGGCAGTAGATTTTCACGAACGCCGAGGTGGCAGCTCAACGTCCAACCTTCAATGAAGGCACGCCCATTTATGCATGTCTTTCGAATGCCACCCAACCATGGGGAGAATATGCAGACTCCACACAGAAGGCACTCCCTGCACTCCTGCCGAGAATTGAACGGGAGAACCTCTTGCTGTGAAGCAACAATGCCACCGCTGCACCACCGCGGCATATACATGAAAATAGAAAATACAAACTTGTGAGCCTTAAAAGAGAGGAAAAGATAGAGAATGCAAAAAAACACAGAGATACTACAAAGACTGAATTCCAAAATACTGAATGTTTCAGGGAAGAGGCCAAGAAGACATTTAGATTGCAGTCTAGAGACTGCCTTCCCTATCAGGGATTGATCTCAGAGTATAGGCACAGAGAAAGGAATAGGGGAATAGTAAGTGAAAGACCTGCTCTGGTTGAGTTTTAGTTGAATCTAGAACAGAAGCTGCTGTTAAGAAAGGGACAATTAGTGGGACGTATAAAATATTGCATGATAGCTATTGGAACCAATCAGAGGAGGTTAGAAAAGACTGGGAATGAGACTGGATAAACAGTTCACAAGGAAACAATGACGGAACATATGTGTGCTTCCCAGATATACAGCAAAGTCGAGAATATTTAGGATTTTTTTGGAAGTATTTGCATAGGTATTTTTATACCCAAGTTGACTCCAGCAATTTTTTTCTTAGGTAGACAGCAAATGTTGCGGGTGTGCTATGGAAAAAAGAGGTAACTGGGAATGTATGTTTTGGGAGTATAATGAGTTGGCAGACTTTAAAATTTCCCTGCAGAGTATTCCATCAGAAATATTGGGTGAGCAAATGGGTGTAACAAAGGAAATTATTTTTTGAGCTGGGATACAGGATCTGAATTGCCTAGACATAGTGAGGCCTTGTTGAGTGTAATTATGGTGGCTGCCAAAAAAAACAATTACTGGAAAATATAAATCAAAGTCTAAGCCAAATGCACCTCAAGTGTGGAATATTTTAAGAAAGATAAAAGAACTGGAAATGGGATATTTAGAAAGGGGTAGGAACAAATTACATAGAAAAAATGTAAACTGCAGAAATGATACATGCAGTATAATGTTTTGGAGGAGGAGTGAGGTTTAAGGGAAGACAGGAATTGAGTAACTTATGTAATGTTGGACTGATGATAATTATACAAAAGAATGTATATGATGTATAATGTTTGTAACTGTGAACATGTTAACATGGTTTGCTTTCTTTTATATAAATGTATGTTTCCCTATGTCTTAAGTAATAATTCAATAAAGGTGTTAAAAATAGTGAATGCTTCTCTCCCACTAAAACAACCCTTTATCAGTAAACCCCAGATACAAATCCCAGATCAACATTGTCTGAATAGTGGTACTGTTACAGAAAGGTTTTTTGCTAATGCAATGTTTAGGGGTGGGATTAGGGGTAGGGATATGGTTAAATTTAGCACCCATGAGTATGTTGGTGCAGGGGAGCAAAGCCTCTAACCCCGACCCTACATACTACATTGCTAAAATCCCTTTCCCTAACAATGCCAGAACACAAGACAAAAGGACACAGAATGAACACAACACCAAACAGGCATAACACTGAATTAATCAGCTTATCTAGCCCTTACCCTAACCTTAACCCATTAACACTTGCTCATACACATTAACTGCTACAGTGAGACCCTGCCAATATTTACAACCACAAACTTTTCAGTCACACATTCATTTTCCTGCACATTCCTACTTACCTATATTATATAAAACTTGAATTCAACCATGTTAGATTGTCAGAAATGACCATTCAGTCATTTGTATAGTTGTGCTTTTTTACATCCACAAAAACGTTTCTACCACTGGAGTACTTTACCTTTTGAATCACAACTGTATATCGGTAGAAACTATAAGAAGAAATTACCACTACAGTCCACAGTCATCAACATAACATTGGATGAACATTAAGCAGTACAACAGACTATACTGAACAGAAAGAAAATATATTTTATGTGGGAATACAGATTTAATACATGCTGTTGGTGACAAACCAAATTTTATATACAAGAAAACCTATTGCTTAAAAAAATATTTGCAATTTGATTCCACGATCACTAAGACTTTTCATAGAAGCAGACATTGTAAGGGGATGTATAAGTGTGGTTTTTGCACCTCCTGCCGATTCATTTTGGAAGGGCTATATGTTGAATTACCCCATTTAAATAAGACTATTCCCATTTATGGAGTATATAATTGTAATACCAGTGGTAAAGTTTATCTTGCTATTTGTTCCTTTTGCAGTGATTTTTGTATAGGAATGAACAGTAGGTCATTAAGTAAAAGAATTAAGTAACACTACTATTGTATTAAGGCCAAGAATATTAATAACGCCTTATTTAGACATTCCACAATATGTAGGGGTTATAAAAAAATTTGTTCACCATTTTGGAACATGTAGTTATGAATCCTAGGGGTGGTTCTTTCAAGGAGTTTCTTGGGCAGAAAGAAACTATGTGGCAGTTAAGATTAGGAGCTGATAAAAAAACCTGGTATAAATGACTCCATCAATATTAAATGTTTTTTTAAAAAACAGGAGACTAAAGATTTTACAATAATTAGCTTTGGTTTGCAGTATAAATTTCAGGGATATGTACCTTTAAATACTGTGTGTTTTAATTGGATTAATTACTGTTGGATATATAAGCAACTGCTGATGTGTGTTTTAATTCATTCTGAAGAAGTCTTTTGAAGACGAAAGCGATATTAAACGGTGATTTTCGTGAATTACTGGTGGTTTCCTTTATTGTTCAGCCAGTATAGTGGTATATATTTTATTGTGTTTGATTTACTGCTTCATCCCATGGGACTGTTGGTTTTATTAAACAGATAGATTTGTTTTCCAAAATATCAGCTCACACCAAGATGGAAAATTTCTCCAATCAGATACCCTGACCTGTCACGCAGCAGCAGTACACCCAGCTGCAGCAGGCTACTGACTCTCTGGATGACTCCAAGGAGACTGAATCCTTATTTTGGACTGCAGAAATGTAGCACCCCCCAGAAGCACTTATGGTTCACCCCTCTGACTAGTGTTTTCAAAATAACACTTTCCTCTCGTTGTCTCGGGGGCTGTCTCATATGCACACAGCTTGAATGCTTCTTTGTATTCTGTTTAGGCTTTCAGTAAATTTGTGTAGAATTGTGGTTCACAAGTTAATCTGCTGGTGCCGTCTTTATTTCCTGCCAACTTTCTTAAGATTGGACTGGGCATTGCTGCTGTTTGCTGAATGTAAACTTGAATTGCACAATGGCATTTTTCTGCTTTATTTAATGTGGTGCCCTAACTCTCAAATCAAATTTTGTTGTCTTCTTGTTTTCTGAGGCTACTTCAACTCAAGAAGCATAGAGGTCCGTTATTACCTTCCAGCAAAACTTGTTTTTTTTTTAAAAGCCCAGCTGGGAATTGCCATTTTCAGTGGTTTCCTCATGAAGCAAACAAAAGGGGTAACTCATAAACAACACAAGAATTGTATCCTTCAGCAGTGTACCAGGATAACAGGAAACACACGGCTCCCAACAATACAAATTGAATAAAACTTTATTGGATTGAAACGCTTTTCATTTCACCACGTGAAACTTCTTCAGAATAAATAATCTACTCATTTTTGTTCTTAAATACCCATAGGGTGTTGGTACAAATTTAAAATCAACCATTTCATTGGATGCTAGTTCCAAACAATTAACTTAAGTAACCATAGAAAAATCACAGAATTTTAAAAGTAGAAGTGAAGTGACATCGAAAACTGTACCCTACTTTGGAAGACTATGTTAATGTCAAGGAAAGCAATAACGAACTCATACAAAATGATAGGGGAAATCAAATTCCAGAAAGACCTTCTCTTCTCTAATTACTGGAGAAAATTAAAACCTGATATGGATGACCAGCAAATAGAAAAGGCAATCAACTTAACAGTGAAAACTATTCCACTTAAAAAAAACTCTTACACGCAACTCATGATTAATAATAATGCTTATTTCACCCCAGCAATTCTTCACAAATTCAATGCAACTAAGTCCCCATACTGTCCACACTGTAAAGACCAGATTGCAGACCTAATACATATATTCTGGAGTTGTAAATGCGTTTTCAAGCTTTGGAATTCCTTTAAGTTACAACTGCAAAAAATGGGGTATCAAGCATGAACACTAACATGGGAATTTTACTCTTTTACACATCTTCCTGGCCAACATCTCAGGAAAACAAGCTAACCCACTTATAACAATTTTCTTATTAATGAAGCTATATATAGCTCGCAAATGGTTAGATCCTGTAAGTATTTCTTGGGAGAAATTCAGGAAATCTGCTATTAAACATCTACTAGCACATAAAATAGTATTGGACAAAAGAAACAAAAATATGAAAGCCGAGCAATCTGGGAACAGTCCTATAACATCTTATTAGCATAAAGTACCAGGTACACCATATCTTATGAACTGGAAGTATTCCCACAAGTACACAGCTTAAGTATGGATGAAGTATCATTCTTGTATGTGCTGTTTTTAGACTAATGACATTAATTGGGAAAGCATCTTTGTATATATTGTAATTAGGTATGCTGTATGGCCTACATGTTTCTACTTTATCCACAATGTATAACATGCAAATATGGTCATTTTGTAAATATGGAATGGTTATGGTTTTTGCAAATGTAAAACAAAAATAAAAATTATTGAAAAAAAAAGTAAAAGTGCATGTTTTTTATATTACATAAACAACCACTTTAAAAATATATACTTTGAAAATATGTATACTCATGAATGCAGGTTTAAATATTTTGTTGTTTTGTGTTCTGTTGTAAACAAGAAAAAACAGTGCACAAAAAGTGCATCTAATAGTTCTACTATATTTTATGTATGTTCCTTCACCTACACCAGTGCTCTTATTTTTAAAGCAGGAACAACAGAGAAGTGATCATTGAACCCTGGACTGGTGCAGGTGTCAAGTTGGAGTTGCCATATTAACTCCCGAAACTCTAACCGGCTCTCCCATTCCCCCTGTTCAGAGGGTTTCACTTGCTCAATAACCCAAAATGTAAACTGTGCATTTTTACATAACACACCATGTCTGTATAAGGCATTAGTTTCCTTTTTCTTGCGAATATCATGGATGTGTTCATATATCCTATTTTTCAGACTTCTTTCAGTTTTGCCTATATAGTAGGCATAACATAAAGAACAATAAACCAAATAAACCACCCCCTTGGTTTGACAGTTGTAATAACCCTTCGCTAGCATAACCTTATATCTTTTAAACTGACTGCGGCTTGGAATGGAAAGCTCACTTTAAACAAAATATTTAAACCTGCATTCATGAGTATACATACTTTCAAAGTGTATATTTTAAAGTGGTTGTTTATGTAATATAAAAAACATGCACTTTTAAAATTCTGTGATTTTTCTATGGTTACTTAAGTTAATTGTTTGGCTCTAGCATACAGTCAAATGGTTGATTTTAAATTTGTAACAACCCACTATGGGTATTTAAGAACAAAAATGAGTAGATTATTT
Source organism: Protopterus annectens (assembly GCF_019279795.1). Classification (NCBI taxonomy): domain Eukaryota; kingdom Metazoa; phylum Chordata; order Ceratodontiformes; family Protopteridae; genus Protopterus; species Protopterus annectens. The sequence goes on along the minus strand of NC_056745.1, from coordinate 126,376,276 downwards.
ATTCTGAAGAAGTTTCACGTGGTGAAATGAAAAGCGCTTCAATCCAATAAAGTTTTATTCAATTTGTATTGTTGGGAGCTGTGTGTTTCCTGTTATCCTGGTACACTGCTGAGTGATAGACCTTCATTGGATACTGCTATTGCTGCCTGGATGTTTTTGTTGGTTACTAGTGCAGTTTTTGTCGATTCAGCTTTTCACTTTGTGTTTGCTAAGTGCCTTTCTGTGAACATGGCAGCTAGTGGAGTTCGAGATAATCCTTCTACAAATTCCAGTCAAAGTTCCGTTTTAGGGGAACTTTCCAGGATTGTGGCACTTTTTTCCCAACCTGACTCTCCAGAACAGGAAGGGGATAGCTCCATTCCGTGTTACCAACAGATAGGAGAGGATATGATGTCACTTCTGGGTTTGGTGATGCCACTTCCGGGTTTGGAGTGAGGCATGGCATCTACTGTGATGGTTTCTTCTGGGAGAGTGTTAGATCATAAAAGGGAGAGAACAGAGTGTTTGAATGTGGAGCCAGGGGGCCCAAAACACTACCGTAAATACCTTAATTTGGATTTTAACACCTGGATGAGGCAAATGGGTTTTACAAATGATACCAACCAGCCTCAGGATACTAATAGGTCATACCAAGGTATGGTCCATAAGTTAAAAGATGTTTTAATGCAATATAAGGCTATTATACTGGACAATTGGTTTTTGAAAGAATGCATTGCCTCAAAACGCATTTCACGTGGGTTGAGGCTAGTAAAATTTCCCAACAAAGTCTCTGCTGGTTCTAAACTTTTTACTGAGGTTGTGGACATTTTAAATAATGCTGGACTGGCTGTTATGCATGCTATTATTGTAGGTAATGAAAAACGTATGGATGCTATGTTCAAAGAAATTAGTAAATTAAACATATGTATTCAGGATGATATGTTGCATACTTTGGGGGAATACAAAGAAAAATATTTATGTGTTTTTCATGATGTGAATGCTGCTATGGCTAAAAATCATAAACATAAAATTAACAAGTTGGAGAGGGATGAAAAAAATATAGGGATGGGGTGGCCTATGCTAGGTTTTTGCCCCACCAAAGAGTTCACAAAACAGGTGGTGGGGATGGTTCTGAAGTGAGACCTGGGAATGACAACAACCCATTAGGCCCAAACGGGAATACCCCTTTAGGGAGAGGAGGCCCGAGGAGATCTCTGAAGATACAGAATATGCAGAACAAACCATCCTATGCCCAAGCAGTGAGAGGGTGGAACCCCAATAATTACTATGGGGGGAAGAGGAACAACAGGAGGGTGACTTAAATACCTACAACATTTCTAACACTGTTCATTTAGAAAATACAGGCATTACTGAAGGGACAGATGGTATTTACCATGAAGGACCTATTTACACCCACAATGAGTTTCATATATTTAATTATACAGGTGTTCCTTTGGTAATTACACATTTTAAGTTATTTGAGAAGGGCTTCAACTTTGTGCCCACAGTTAAAGGTAAAATAAGTGAGACACTGTTAGATATAAAATTATTTTTGAGGAATCTCAGCTTAAAGAGAAATGTTCAATGACTCTGGACCTAGTTCAGCTCAGGGGAGATTATATAAAAAAAGTATTATTAATCCTCCATTGCATCCAGTGATTATCAAATTTGGAACACTGGTTGAGAATGAAAACAAATGCCTTTTGAACACCAAAAGATGCTGTCAGAGAAACCTGACTCAAGAGGAAGAGATTTTGTTGAGAAACTTAAGTAGTAACAAAAATATTAGGATCATGAAACTCGACAAAGGGGAAGGAGTGGTAATAATGGAACACCTAGATTACTGTGGAAAGATGCTCGACTTTTTGAATGCAGGGGAAAGGTATTCCCAGGTATCCAAGGGTGAAACTGATGTGGCCTGTAGGCAAATTGACTGGGTACTGGAAGACAACTTACTTCAAGAAGCGATAGATAAACAACTGTTTCATTTCTTGTGGGTGGATAAACCAGTCATACCAGGGATATTTGGGATACCAAAGACCCAAAAGGATTTATACGCTCCACCCCTCAGACCTATTGTTGCATCAGATGGCTCCAAAACCCAGCCTTTAGCTATATTTGTGGATACCAAATTAAAGCCCTTTTACAATCTAGTCGATCATATTTTGATCGACTCATGGGACTTTTTATATAAGGTTGGTAAATTAGCATATAAGGATAGCATAGTATCTATTACCATAGACGTCAGGGACCTGTTCTCCATTATTCCTCAAACTATTGGTTTAGAATGGTTTGAACACATACTTACCGAGATGGGATTCTTAACATCTTCTTATTTTAGGCTAGTTATGGAAAACATGGAAATTGTGTTAAAAAACAACTTCCTTTTTTTTCCAAGGTGAATATTACAAACAACTAGATGGTGTCACCATGGGAGCCTCATGTGCCCCAGTGTATGCGAACCTCATAATGCTGCATTGGGAGAAACAATACATATTTACCTCTGATTATTATGCCCATATTAAGGGGTATTTTTGATTTTTGGAAGATATAATATTATTTTGGGATGGACCACTTGAAGTTATAAATCAATTCATGGAATATATTGAGAATTTTAAAATTCACCCACCAAGTAAGGAATACTAGTATTGATTATCTCAACATCCGGATTACAAAGGACAGTGAAAGAAGATGTTTCACATCCAAGATATATCGTAAAAAAAATTTTCTAACACCTATTTACATTTTGAAAGTAATCATCCCTAAGAAAAACATCGTGAAAGGACAGATGGTTAGGGCAGTTCAAATGACTTCTCTTAGAGAAGATGTGTTTGAGAAGATCAAAACCATAAAAAGTTTCTTTATAGCAAGGGGTTACCCTCCTGATTTGATTAACACCATAAAAGATGAAGTGTTCTGGGTGGGGTACTAAATATATACCACTGTTGAATTTCGAAGTTAACATCCCAGATCCACCTCCTGGGGTGCCACCAGACGATAGGAATAAATATCAGATGGGAGGAATTACACCCGGAAAAACAACAGTGGAGGTGATCAGTTTTTTGTACTTGCATATAACCAAGATACGATCAAAATTAAACAGACCATTTGTAAACACTGGGAGATGTTTAAAATTATGCCAAATAGCTTAAAAGTATTTACTTTCCCCCAAAAAATTAGTTTTAGGAGGGGGGCAAATTTAAAAAGGGTGTTTGAATGTAACCACAAGGTAACCAACACTACTGGAGGGACTAGAAGGAAAGTAGGAACTTTTGCATGTGGACATTGCTCCCAATGCTTTTGCATGTGGACATTGCTCCCAGTGCCTTTGTATGTGGACATTGCTCCCAGTGCCTTTGTATGTGGACATTGCTCCCAATGCTTTTGCATGTGGACATTGCTCCCAATGCTTTTGCATGTGGACATTGCTCCCAGTGCTTTTGCATGTGGACATTGCTCCCAGTGCTTTTGCATGTGGACATTGCTCCCAATGCCTTTGTATGTGGACATTGCTCCCAGTGCTTTTGCATGTGGACATTGCTCCCAATGCCTTTGTATGTGGACATTGCTCCCAGTGCTTTTGCATGTGGACATTGCTCCCATTGCCTTTGTATGTGGACATTGCTCCCAATGCCTTTGTATGTGGACATTGCTCCAGTGCTTTTGCATGTGGACATTGCTCCCAGTGCTTTTGCATGTGGACATTGCTCCCAATGCCTTTGCATGTGGACATTGCTCCCAGTGCTTTTGCATGTGGACATTGCTCCCAATGCCTTTGTATGTGGACATTGTTCCCAATGCCTTTGTATGTGGACATTGCTCCCAATGCTTTTGCATGTGGACATTGCTCCCAGTGCTTTTGCATGTGGACATTGCTCCCAATGCCTTTGCATGTGGATATTGCTCCCAGTGCTTTTGCATGTGGACATTGCTCCCAATGCCTTTGCATGTGGACATTGTTCCCAATGCCTTTGCATGTGGACATTGCTCCCAATGCTTTTGCATGTGGACATTGCTCCCAGTGCTTTTGCATGTGGACATTGCTCCCAATGCTTTTGCATGTGGACATTGTTTCCAATGCTTTTGCAGGTGGACATTGCTCCCAATGCTTTTGCATGTGGACATTGCTCCCAATGCTTTTGCAGGTGGACATTGCTCCCAATGCTTTTGCATGTGGACATTGCTCCCAATGCTTTTGCAGGTGGACATTGCTCCCAATGCTTTTGCATGTGGACATTGCTCCCAATGCTTTTGCATGTGGACATTGCTCCCAGTGCTTTTGCATGTGGACATTGCTCCCAATGCCTTTGTATGTGGACATTGCTCCCAGTGCTTTTGCATGTGGACATTGCTCCCAGTGCCTTTGTATGTGGACATTGCTCCCAGTGCCTTTGTATGTGGACATTGCTCCCAATGCCTTTGTATGTGGACATTGCTCCCAATGCTTTTGCATGTGGACATTGCTCCCAATGCTTTTGCATGTGGACATTGTTCCCAATGCTTTTGCATGTGGACATTGCTCCCAATGCTTTTGCAGGTGGACATTGCTCCCAATGCTTTTGCAGGTGGACATTGCTCCCAGTGCTTTTGCAGGTGGACATTGCTCCCAATGCTTTTGCATGTGGACATTGCTCCCAGTGCTTTTGCAGGTGGACATTCCTCCCAATGCTTTTGCAGGTGGACATTGCTCCCAATGCTTTTGCATGTGGACATTGCTCCCAATGCTTTTGCATGTGGACATTGCTCCCAATGCTTTTGCATGTGGACATTGCTCCCAGTGCTTTTGCATGTGGACATTGCTCCCAATGCCTTTGTATGTGGACATTGCTCCCAATGCCTTTGTATGTGGACATTGCTCCCAATGCTTTTGCAGGTGGACATTGCTCCCAATGCTTTTGCAGGTGGACATTGCTCCCAGTGCTTTTGCAGGTGGACATTGCTCCCAATGCTTTTGCATGTGGACATTGCTCCCAGTGCTTTTGCAGGTGGACATTGTTCCCAATGCTTTTGCAGGTGGACATTGCTCCCAATGCTTTTGCATGTGGACATTGCTCCCAATGCTTTTGCATGTGGACATTGCTCCCAATGCTTTTGCATGTGGACATTGCTTCCAATGCTTTTGCATGTGGACATTGTTCCCAATGCTGTTGCAGGTGGACATTGCTCCCAATGCTTTTGCATGTGGACATTGCTCCCAGTGCTTTTGCATGTGGACATTGCTCCCAGTGCTTTTGCATGTGGACATTGCTCCCAATGCTTTTGCATGTGGACATTGCTCCCAATGCTTTTGCATGTGGACATTGCTCCCAATGCCTTTGCATGTGGACATTGTTCCCAATGCCTTTGCATGTGGACATTGTTCCCAATGCCTTTGCATGTGGACATTGCTCCCAATGCTTTTGCAGGTGGACATTGCTCCCAGTGCTTTTGCATGTGGACATTGCTCCCAGTGCTTTTGCATGTGGACATTGTTCCCAATGCTTTTGCATGTGGACATTGCTCCCAATGCCTTTGCATGTGGACATTGCTCCCAATGCCTTTGCATGTGGACATTGTTCCCAATGCTTTTGCATGTGGACATTGCTCCCAATGCTTTTGCATGTGGACATTGTTCCCAATGCCTTTGTATGTGGACATTGTTCCCAATGCCTTTGTATGTGGACATTGCTCCCAATGCTTTTGCATGTGGACATTGCTCCCAATGCTTTTGCATGTAGACATTGCTCCCAATGCTTTTGCAGGTGGACATTGCTCCCAATGCTTTTGCAGGTGGACATTGCTCCCAATGCTTTTGCATGTGGACATTGCTCCCAATGCTTTTGCAGGTGGACATTGCTCCCAATGCTTTGCAGGTGGACATTGCTCCCAATGCTTTTGCATGTGGACATTGTTCCCAATGCTTTTGCAGGTGGACATTGTTCCCAATGCTTTTGCAGGTGGACATTGCTCCCAATGCTTTTGCATGTGGACATTGCTCCCAATGCTTTTGCAGGTGGACATTGCTCCCAATGCTTTTGCAGGTGGACATTGCTCCCAATGCTTTTGCAGGTGGACATTGTTCCCAATGCTTTTGCAGGTGGACATTGCTCCCAATGCTTTTGCAGGTGGACATTGTTCCCAATGCTTTTGCATGTGGACATTGCTCCCAATGCTTTTGCATGTGGACATTGTTCCCAATGCTTTTGCATGTGGACATTGTTCCCAATGCTTTTGCATGTGGACATTGCTCCCAATGCTTTTGCATGTGGACATTGTTCCCAATGCTTTGCATGTGGACATTGTTCCCAATGCTTTTGCATGTGGACATTGCTCCCAATGCTTTTGCAGGTGGACATTGCTCCCAATGCCTTTGCATGTGGACATTGCTCCCAATGCTTTTGCATGTGGACATTGTTCCCAATGCTTTTGCAGGTGGACATTGTTCCCAATGCTTTTGCATGTGGACATTGCTCCCAATGCTTTTGCATGTGGACATTGTTCCCAATGCTTTTGCATGTGGACATTGCTCCCAATGCTTTTGCAGGTGGACATTGCTCCCAATGCTTTTGCATGTGGACATTGTTCCCAATGCTTTTGCATGTGGACATTGCTCCCAATGCTTTTGCATGTGGACATTGTTCCCAGTGCTTTTGCAGGTGGACATTGCTCCCAATGCTTTTGCATGTGGACATTGTTCCCAGTGCTTTTGCATGTGGACATTGCTCCCAGTGCTTTTGCATGTGGACATTGCTCCCAATGCTTTTGCATGTGGACATTGCTCCCAATGCTTTTGCATGTGGACATTGTTCCCAATGCTTTTGCATGTGGACATTGCTCCCAATGCCTTTGTATGTGGACATTGTTCCCAATGCTTTTGCAGGTGGACATTGCTCCCAATGCTTTTGCAGGTGGACATTGCTCCCAATGCTTTTGCATGTGGACATTGCTCCCAATGCTTTTGCATGTGGACATTGTTCCCAATGCTTTTGCAGGTGGACATTGTTCCCAATGCTTTTGCATGTGGACATTGCTCCCAATGCTTTTGCATGTGGACATTGCTCCCAATGCTTTTGCATGTGGACATTGCTCCCAATGCTTTTGCATGTGGACATTGCTTCCAATGCTTTTGCATGTGGACATTGTTCCCAATGCTGTTGCAGGTGGACATTGCTCCCAATGCTTTTGCATGTGGACATTGCTCCCAGTGCTTTTGCATGTGGACATTGCTCCCAATGCTTTTGCATGTGGACATTGCTCCCAATGCTTTTGCATGTGGACATTGCTCCCAATGCCTTTGCATGTGGACATTGTTCCCAATGCCTTTGCATGTGGACATTGTTCCCAATGCCTTTGCATGTGGACATTGTTCCCAATGCCTTTGCATGTGGACATTGCTCCCAATGCTTTTGCAGGTGGACATTGCTCCCAGTGCTTTTGCATGTGGACATTGCTCCCAGTGCTTTTGCATGTGGACATTGCTCCCAATGCCTTTGCATGTGGACATTGCTCCCAATGCCTTTGCATGTGGACATTGTTCCCAATGCTTTTGCATGTGGACATTGCTCCCAATGCTTTTGCATGTGGACATTGTTCCCAATGCCTTTGTATGTGGACATTGTTCCCAATGCCTTTGTATGTGGACATTGCTCCCAATGCTTTTGCATGTGGACATTGCTCCCAATGCTTTTGCATGTGGACATTGCTCCCAATGCTTTTGCATGTGGACATTGCTCCCAATGCTTTTGCATGTGGACATTGCTCCCAATGCTTTTGCAGGTGGACATTGCTCCCAATGCTTTTGCAGGTGGACATTGCTCCCAATGCTTTTGCAGGTGGACATTGCTCCCAATGCTTTTGCAGGTGGACATTGCTCCCAATGCTTTTGCATGTGGACATTGTTCCCAATGCTTTTGCAGGTGGACATTGTTCCCAATGCTTTTGCAGGTGGACATTGCTCCCAATGCTTTTGCATGTGGACATTGCTCCCAATGCTTTTGCAGGTGGACATTGCTCCCAATGCTTTTGCAGGTGGACATTGTTCCCAATGCTTTTGCAGGTGGACATTGCTCCCAATGCTTTTGCATGTGGACATTGCTCCCAATGCTTTTGCATGTGGACATTGTTCCCAATGCTTTTGCATGTGGACATTGTTCCCAATGCCTTTGCATGTGGACATTGTTCCCAATGCTTTTGCATGTGGACATTGCTCCCAATGCTTTTGCAGGTGGACATTGCTCCCAATGCTTTTGCATGTGGACATTGCTCCCAATGCTTTTGCATGTGGACATTGTTCCCAATGCTTTTGCATGTGGACATTGCTCCCAATGCTTTTGCAGGTGGACATTGCTCCCAATGCTTTTGCAGGTGGACATTGCTCCCAATGCTTTTGCAGGTGGACATTGTTCCCAATGCTTTTGCAGGTGGACATTGTTCCCAATGCTTTTGCATGTGGACATTGCTCCCAATGCTTTTGCAGGTGGACATTGTTCCCAATGCTTTTGCATGTGGACATTGCTCCCAATGCTTTTGCAGGTGGACATTGCTCCCAATGCTTTTGCATGTGGACATTGTTCCCAATGCTTTTGCATGTGGACATTGCTCCCAATGCTTTTGCATGTGGACATTGTCCCCAGTGCTTTTGCAGGTGGACATTGCTCCCAATGCTTTTGCATGTGGACATTGTTCCCAGTGCTTTTGCATGTGGACATTGCTCCCAATGCTTTTGCATGTGGACATTGCTCCCAATGCTTTTGCATGTGGACATTGTTCCCAATGCTTTTGCATGTGGACATTGCTCCCAATGCCTTTGTATGTGGACATTGTTCCCAATGCTTTTGCAGGTGGACATTGCTCCCAATGCTTTTGCAGGTGGACATTGCTCCCAATGCTTTTGCATGTGGACATTGTTCCCAATGCTTTTGCAGGTGGACATTGCTCCCAATGCTTTTGCAGGTGGACATTGTTCCCAATTCTTTTGCATGTGGACATTGCTCCCAATGCTTTTGCATGTGGACATTGCTCCCAATGCTTTTGCAGGTGGACATTGCTCCCAATGCTTTTGCATGTGGACATTGTTCCCAATGCTTTTGCAGGTGGACATTGCTCCCAATGCTTTTGCAGGTGGACATTGCTCCCAATGCTTTTGCATGTGGACATTGCTCCCAATGCTTTTGCAGGTGGACATTGTTCCCAATGCTTTTGCATGTGGACATTGTTCCCAATGCTTTTGCAGGTGGACATTGTTCCCAATGCTTTTGCATGTGGACATTGCTCCCAATGCTTTTGCAGGTGGACATTGTTCCCAATGCTTTTGCATGTGGACATTGTTCCCAATGCTTTTGCAGGTGGACATTGTTCCCAATGCTTTTGCATGTGGACATTGTTCCCAATGCTTTTGCAGGTGGACATTGCTCCCAATGCTTTTGCAGGTGGACATTGCTCCCAATGCTTTTGCAGGTGGACATTGTTCCCAATGCTTTTGCATGTGGACATTGTTCCCAATGCTTTTGCATGTGGACATTGCTCCCAATGCTTTTGCATGTGGACATTGTTCCCAATGCTTTTGCATGTGGACATTGCTCCCAATGCTTTTGCAGGTGGACATTGCTCCCAATGCTTTTGCATGTGGACATTGCTCCCAGTGCCTTTGTATGTGGACATTGTTCCCAATGCTTTTGCAGGTGGACATTGCTCCCAATGCTTTTGCAGGTGGACATTGTTCCCAATGCTTTTGCATGTGGACATTGCTCCCAATGCTTTTGCATGTGGACATTGCTCCCAATGCCTTTGTATGTGGACATTGTTCCCAATGCTTTTGCAGGTGGACATTGCTCCCAATGCTTTTGCATGTGGACATTGTTCCCAATGCTTTTGCATGTGGACATTGCTCCCAATGCTTTTGCAGGTGGACATTGCTCCCAATGCTTTTGCAGGTGGACATTGTTCCCAATGCTTTTGCATGTGGACATTGCTCCCAATGCTTTTGCATGTGGACATTGCTCCCAATGCTTTTGCATGTGGACATTGCTCCCAATGCTTTTGCAGGTGGACATTGCTCCCAATGCTTTTGCAGGTGGACATTGCTCCCAATGCTTTTGCAGGTGGACATTGCTCCCAATGCTTTTGCAGGTGGACATTGCTCCCAATGCTTTTGCATGTGGACATTGTTCCCAATGCTTTTGCAGGTGGACATTGCTCCCAATGCTTTTGCAGGTGGACATTGCTCCCAATGCTTTTGCAGGTGGACATTGCTCCCAAGGCTTTTGCAGGTGGACATTGTTCCCAAGGCTTTTGCATGTGGACATTGCTCCCAATGCTTTTGCATGTGGACATTGCTCCCAATGCTTTTGCATGTGGACATTGTTCCCAATGCTTTTGCATGTGGACATTGTTCCCAATGCTTTTGCATGTGGACATTGCTCCCAATGCTTTTGCATGTGGACATTGCTCCCAATGCTTTTGCATGTGGACATTGCTCCCAATGCTTTTGCATGTGGACATTGCTCCCAATGCTTTTGCATGTGGACATTGTTCCCAATGCTTTTGCATGTGGACATTGCTCCCAATGCTTTTGCAGGTGGACATTGCTCCCAATGCTTTTGCATGTGGACATTGCTCCCAATGCTTTTGCATGTGGACATTGTTCCCAATGCTTTTGCAGGTGGACATTGTTCCCAATGCTTTTGCATGTGGACATTGCTCCCAATGCTTTTGCATGTGGACATTGTTCCCAATGCTTTTGCATGTGGACATTGCTCCCAATGCTTTTGCAGGTGGACATTGCTCCCAATGCTTTTGCATGTGGACATTGTTCCCAGTGCTTTTGCATGTGGACATTGCTCCCAATGCTTTTGCATGTGGACATTGCTCCCAGTGCTTTTGCAGGTGGACATTGCTCCCAATGCTTTTGCATGTGGACATTGTTCCCAGTGCTTTTGCATGTGGACATTGCTCCCAATGCTTTTGCATGTGGACATTGCTCCCAATGCTTTTGCATGTGGACATTGCTCCCAATGCTTTTGCATGTGGACATTGTTCCCAATGCTTTTGCATGTGGACATTGCTCCCAATGCTTTTGCATGTGGACATTGTTCCCAATGCTTTTGCATGTGGACATTGCTCCCAATGCCTTTGTATGTGGACATTGTTCCCAATGCTTTTGCAGGTGGACATTGCTCCCAATGCTTTTGCAGGTGGACATTGCTCCCAATGCTTTTGCATGTGGACATTGCTCCCAATGCTTTTGCATGTGGACATTGTTCCCAATGCTTTTGCAGGTGGACATTGCTCCCAATGCTTTTGCAGGTGGACATTGTTCCCAATTCTTTTGCATGTGGACATTGCTCCCAATGCTTTTGCATGTGGACATTGCTCCCAATGCTTTTGCAGGTGGACATTGCTCTCAATGCTTTTGCATGTGGACATTGTTCCCAATGCTTTTGCATGTGGACATTGCTCCCAATGCTTTTGCATGTGGACATTGCTCCCAATGCTTTTGCATGTGGACATTGCTCCCAATGCTTTTGCAGGTGGACATTGTTCCCAATGCTTTTGCATGTGGACATTGTTCCCAATGCTTTTGCAGGTGGACATTGTTCCCAATGCTTTTGCATGTGGACATTGCTCCCAATGCTTTTGCATGTGGACATTGTTCCCAATGCTTTTGCAGGTGGACATTGCTCCCAATGCTTTTGCAGGTGGACATTGCTCCCAATGCTTTTGCAGGTGGACATTGTTCCCAATGCTTTTGCAGGTGGACATTGCTCCCAATGCTTTTGCAGGTGGACATTGTTCCCAATGCTTTTGCAGGTGGACATTGCTCCCAATGCTTTTGCAGGTGGACATTGCTCCCAATGCTTTTGCAGGTGGACATTGCTCCCAATGCTTTTGCATGTGGACATTGCTCCCAATGCTTTTGCAGGTGGACATTGTTCCCAATGCTTTTGCAGGTGGACATTGCTCCCAATGCTTTTGCAGGTGGACATTGTTCCCAATGCTTTTGCATGTGGACATTGCTCCCAATGCTTTTGCATGTGGACATTGTTCCCAATGCTTTTGCATGTGGACATTGTTCCCAATGCTTTTGCAGGTGGACATTGCTCCCAATGCTTTTGCAGGTGGACATTGCTCCCAATGCTTTTGCAGGTGGACATTCCTCCCAATGCTTTTGCATGTGGACATTGCTCCCAATGCTTTTGCAGGTGGACATTGCTCCCAATGCTTTTGCATGTGGACATTGCTCCCAATGCTTTTGCATGTGGACATTGTTCCCAATGCTTTTGCATGTGGACATTGCTCCCAATGCTTTTGCAGGTGGACATTGCTCCCAATGCTTTTGCATGTGGACATTGCTCCCAATGCCTTTGTATGTGGACATTGTTCCCAATGCTTTTGCAGGTGGACATTGCTCCCAATGCTTTTGCATGTGGACATTGTTCCCAATGCTTTTGCATGTGGACATTACTCCCAATGCTTTTGCATGTGGACATTGCTCCCAATGCTTTTGCAGGTGGACATTGCTCCCAATGCTTTTGCATGTGGACATTGTTCCCAATGCTTTTGCATGTGGACATTGCTCCCAATGCTTTTGCAGGTGGACATTGTTCCCAATGCTTTTGCAGGTGGACATTGCTCCCAGTGCTTTTGCATGTGGACATTGCTCCCAGTGCTTTTGCATGTGGACATTGCTCCCAATGCTTTTGCATGTGGACATTGCTCCCAATGCTTTTGCATGTGGACATTGCTCCCAATGCTTTTGCATGTGGACATTGCTCCCAATGCTTTTGCATGTGGACATTGTTCCCAATGCTTTTGCATGTGGACATTGCTCCCAATGCCTTTGTATGTGGACATTGTTCCCAATGCTTTTGCATGTGGACATTGTTCCCAATGCTTTTGCATGTGGACATTGTTCCCAATGCTTTTGCATGTGGACATTGCTCCCAATGCTTTTGCAGGTGGACATTGTTCCCAATGCAGATTTATTGTCAACAAAAGTGAGCTTTCCATTGCAAGCTGCAGTCATGTCAACAGAAATAAAGTTATGCTGGTGAAGGGTTACTGCAACTGTCAAACCAGGGGTGTGGTTTATTTGGTTTATTGTTCTTCATGTTATGCCTACTATACAGGCAAAACTGAAAGAAGTCTGAAAAATAGGATACACGAACACATCCATGATATTCGCAAGAAAAAGGAAACTAATGCCTTATACAGACACGGTGCGTTATGTAATAATGCACAGTTTAGATTTTGGGTTATTGAGCAAGTGAAACCCTTTGAACGGGGTGGGGGGGGAACTGGGAGACTCGGTTAGAGCTTCGGGTTTTAATATGGCAACTCCAACTTGATGCCTGCACCAGTCCAGGGTTAAATGATCACCACTATTGTTACTGCCTTAAAATGAGAGCACTGGTGTAGGTGAAGGAACATACATAAAATATAGTGGAATTATTAGATGCACTTCTTGTGCACTTTTTCTTGTTTACACCAGAACACAAAACAACAAAATATTTCAACATGCATTCATGAGTATACATATTTTCAAAGTGTATATTTTTAAAGTGATTGTTTATGCAATATAAAAACATGTACTTTTACTTTTAAAATTCTATGATTTCCTATGGTTACTCAAGTTAATTGTTTGGAGCTAGCATCCAATGAAATGGTTGATTTTAAATTTGTACTAACCCACTATGTGTATTTAAGGTTAAAAAATGAGTAGATTATTTATTCTGAAGAAGTTTCATGTGATGAAACGAAAAGCGCTTTAATCCAATAAAGTTTTTTTCAATTTGTAATATTGGGAGCTGTGTTTCCTGTTATCCCAGTACACTGCTGAGGGATAGACCTTCATTGGACTACTGCTGTTGCTGCCTGGCTGTTTTTTTGGTTACTAGTGCAGTTTTTGTCGATTCAGCTGTTCACTTTGTGTTTGCTAACACAAGAATCGTCACAGGAATGGCTGACATGAATGGACAACAGCTGTGTATCATTACACTATATATGTCTAGAAGAACAAACAATGGTTATCGCGGTATAAATATGATAATACATATAATGATAAATGCTTCAGTAACAGTTGGCGACGTTTTGCAGATTTCATAATATCACGTGCTGGTGATGATAATCTTTAATAATGCAGAACAAAGTGAAAGTATTTTGCTAACGTAACTGACGTGCGGTCGGGACATCAACAATCCTGTCCTGTTATATTGATACTTGTTGGAAGCAGGATTACGGTCCTGTTTTTGAATATTGGGTATTCTCAGTCTTGCAGCGACTAAATATTTAAACTTGGCCTCTTGCCTGCAGAACATTATTTTTGCTGCCTGATAAAACAGTATAAGCAAGAATTATATTTGCCTGTAATTTCCTACTTTGGATCATTAAAACAACAGCTGCTCTGAAAGTTTCCACTACTGTGACATTCCAGTTACTCTTCCTGTCCAGCATGTTTGTTCCTCAGGTAACTGACCTGCACAGCAAACCTGCATGGCACAAGCATTTCCATTCAGGTCTCACTAACTACCCGATTGGTTTTCAAGTTTGGTGCCAACTGTTTGACTCTGCTACTTTTGTTTTATTCCCTACAAAGTCCTGATCTGCAATATTGCCTGTTTTACAGTTGGAAATATGTCCTTAAATGAATCTTCTGAACCATTCATGAACCAGAGCACTTCTCCACTGTCGACTGGATCAGCACTGATACCACTTACTCCACTACAATATTCTTATCTTGTTGCAAGAAAGAATCTCCCCTCACACCCGGAGGACTTGTTATGCATTCAGCTGGACAGTGCCTGCAAATTCAAATCAGTTGTTTCTTTGCCCTAGTGATTGTCTGACTATATGCAGAATTGGCTTGTTCTGTGTTCTCACGTGGCCGTGGCCTTACTGAACAGCTTGAAAGTATTTTTCCTTACCTCAGCCGACTGCAGGACTCTGAACAATGCTTTACTTTAGAAATGACTCTTCGTCAAGCTTGCACAGTGACATGCGGCTGAATTTAATCTTTGGTTGCACAGTGGAATTTTTCAGCTTTATTTAATCTGCTGCTTCAGTTTGCAAATCACTTTTCTTAGACTTCTTTCACATTGACGTTCCAAGAAAAGTACGTTTTTCATTATGATTTACCCCATTACAACAGTTTACTGCCTACTTTTGAATAATGACATTTTGGAAGCTTGAACATTGATGAGCTGTTTTAATTTATTCTAATTGCAGTACAGACTACTTCCATTTCTGCTTTGGGTCAACAGAAACATTGTTTTTGACCCTGTCTTCTGCTATGCCATTCTCGCTATTGTTGCATGCAAATGTTTTAGCAAAGAGAAAGGAATCTCTCACTATATTAACCAACGGTTAAAAATGCAACACATAAACATTATTTCAGTGAAATATCAACACTCTTGGTACATAAAGCCCCTCAACAAATGATCACAATACAAACCAGCTAAGTATAAATATTCAAATAAACAGTGAGTACAGCCTTACAGTAGTAGCATCCTACCATCCGCACCCTCATATATTTCAAAACATCTTAGTCTCTTGTCACCCATACAAAAATATTATAAAACTAGGAGACTATCAATATCAGCCTTTTAAATTACTAATGACCCTTTCTTGGTCCATAACATTACAATACTCCCTCCTTCCATAACTGACCACTACCCAATAGCATTTACACTTAAACCACTCACTCCAAAACTGCCCCTCACCTTAATCAACCCTGACTTAAATGCCAGCAAAACATCCAAAATATTCACTCAAGCTTACACAGTACAACTGGAACAAACTCCTCCCTAACAATGCCAGCAAAATAGCTAATTTACTAACATCAATATCTCACAAGCTACCAGTAAAACAACTCCCCCTAATAACCAGACTCTGTAAGGTTCCCACAGCAAAACGTTAACCCCATGAAAACAAAGCCTTCCACAAGACTAAGGACATTGCATGTGAAATATGGAAAAAAAATCCTCTACACAAGAAAATCATGACCACTACACATTTCTTAGAAACCTCACCAAGACGGGCATAAAATGTCACAAAGCTCACCTTCTCACCTCCACGCAAATGAAACTCCTATACAGCCAAAAGAAATTTGGACAATTACTGTGACAGGTGAAAAATAGAAAATACTTTAATTCAAGTAACTTCAACTCCACAATCAAACTCTCCAGCTGGAATATCCTAAAGATCATGTCACTAGGTTATGATGTAACTCATTTCAACAATACTTTCCTAAACATCCTCAATAGCCACGCACCACTCAGAACTAAGAGAGTTCAAATCCTGTAGCCTGCTTGATAAAAGGCACCAAGCAAAAATAAAAACAGATTCAACTACCAACAATTTAGATACTTAAGAAATCTTGCAAAAAAGTTAATAAACAACAACAAAACATCCTACTTCACCAACCTTCAGTCAACAAACCAAAACATTCCCAAGCTATTTTGGTCCTCCATAAACAAACTACTATACCCTGGCCAAACAACTACGCCCACACCAACAAGTATAGTAACACAACCCAGACAATATAGCCACTCTGCTCAAGCCCCACTTTATAAACTCAGTACTCTCTCTTACTAAACAAAGCTCCCCCACCACTCTCAGTAGCCCAACCTCACCTAATAACAATACCATACCCTTCTCTTCCAACCAGTCCCAACTAGCAATATTAAAAAAAAACTTCAAAAACTCAAACCAGCCTGAGCAGCAGATAACCTACCAATTAACCAATCTATAACAAAAAAAAAAAAAAAAACACGTCCCAATCATTTGAAAGAAATCTTTCATAATTCTAGTCCACATTAGAAAAATATATCCAATCTAAGCTCCTCAAATATCTTACCAAAATAATCTTCTGTCCATGACCCAATTTGGTTCCTGCACCAGTCATAGTGCAATTACTGCTCTTATTAGCTTTACCAGTGTTATCAGATTCCGAAGAAAATACAAGCTGCAGTACCTCTGACAAAACAGCTGCTCTGTACTAAATGCCCATTTGGTAATGATTATACTTCCCCTTCTATCTACTACTGTAAACATTTAACTGGTTATATCCCTTAACTACCTACTCCTACTTAATCTCACTCTCCTTCATCACACTACCACTTACTAATTTAACTGGTTATATCCCTTAACTACCTACTCCTACTTAATCTCAATCTCCCTCATCACACTACCACTTACTAATTGAACTGGTTATATCCCTTAACTACCTACTCCTACTTAATTCTCCCTCTCCCTCATCATACTACCACTTACTAATTGAACTGGTTATATCCCTTAACTACCTACTCCTACTTAATCTCACTCTCCCTCATCACACTACCACTTACTAATTTAACTGGTTATATCCCTTAACTACCTACTCCTACTTAATCCTCACTCTCCCTCATCACACTACCACTTACTAATTTAACTGGTTATATCCCTTAACTACCTACTCCTACTTAATCCTCACTCTCCCTCATCACACTACCACTTACTAATTGAACTGGTTATATCCCTTAACTACCTACTCCTACTTAATTTTCCTTCTCCCTCATCACACTACCACTTACTAATTGAACTGGTCATATCCCTTAACTACCTACTCCTACTTAATCCTCACTCTCCCTCATCACACTACCACTTACTAATTTAACTGGTTATATCCCTTAACTACCTACTCCTACTTAATTCTCCTTCTCCCTCATCACACTACCACTTACTAATTGAACTGGTTATATCCCTTAACTACCTACTCCTACTTAATCTCACTCATCACACTACCACTTACTAATTGAACTGGTTATATCCCTTAACTACCTACTCCTACTTAATCCTCACTCTCCCTCATTACACTACCACTTACTAACTTAACTGGTTATATCCCTTAACTACCTTCTCCTACTTAATCCTAATTCTCCCTCATCACACCACTACTTCCTAATTTCAATGAAAATGTCAGTCTTTGTCTCCCCTTATTTTTCTTTGTATTTCTGTCAGCTACAACCTTATACAAATGCACAGTCCCTTGTCAGAATATTGGTTCATTTAATGTTAAATCTGAAAGGCAAATTGAAATACTAGCTTGCTTCATGGACATTTAGAGTTTACTCTATGTCCCCTCAGGCATGTCCAGCCTCACTAATAGCTCTTGTCATCACTTATTAAGGATCAGGTATCGGCATAACCCCTGTTATACTTGTTTCTATATTTAGTAGATTATTACTACTCCCCGTGATGAAATGAGCAGCCCTTTTATACCTATCTTTAGAGTTACCCTGTTTTCCGTCCAACATAAAGGAACCTGCAAACGCATTACAGATAAACTGATTAATTTACCTTTCTTGACTGGGTTAGCTTCACTAAGCATAATCTGTTTTCAGGGGAGACTCATCATAGTATTGATTGTGACTGGAGAGATTTTGGCCAAAACACTGGAGATATTCCCATAATGCCTTGTGAGTAGGGAAGTAGATACTGCAGACACTGAGGAAGGAAGAATAAGTAATTCTCTGATGAAATTCAAACATGCCACATAGAAAGATGTGCAGCACATAACGAGGAATCAATGGCTTAATGCCAGCAGGTCGACCTGGCTACATTTTGGTGGAAATGATCAACAAACAAGATAAAGTTTCTGAAAATGTATTGGACTAAAGTAAAGAAATGTCTGTAATCCAGCCATTAGCTAGAGAAAGATGTGACTTGCTGTCCGCTACTAGAAGATAATCAGTTTATGTATTGTGGATGCTCATAGACATTCAAGACGATAAAGCCACAATGTGGTAATGATGAAAGGCCAGAGAGTGTGACAGCAGTAGGAATCAGGAAGGAAACATTTGCCAAGCATTCCTATATGATTGCTGTTGCTCGAAATGGCAAAAATATGGAAAATGAATATAGAAGGAGAAATCTATTGCAAAACTAAAGATGTTGGTAAGATTATTATCTTTAATAATATATTTGTAAGATATACTGTCTGAAGCATAGCTGTGCAACTGTTGGACTTTTTAGCTCAGCAAGTGTAGTCTATAACATGTATTGGCAGAGAGGTTTTTACAGACATTTCAGAGATTATCTCTTGATTTTTTTTAGTTTGCCTCAATTCACTACTAATTTTGAAAAATGTGCATGAGACACCATGAAAGGATTACACAGTACAAGATCTGAGTTTGTAAATGAGAGAAAAAATATTTTTTAATTCAGAACCATTCCACTTAAACTGGAGGATATCTGAAAATTCTTAGCAGGAAAACATGCAAACGTACATGAGACAAGAAAATGTTGATTCTAGAGGCATTGGAACTGTGGGATGGGAACTCTATGCAGATCTGCACGTGTGGGATGGGAACTCTATGCAGATCTGGGAGTAACTTATGCCACTGGACCAGCATGATTATTTTACATGGTTTTGGACGAACACTAAGATAAAGCAGCCAAATAAAGACATTATTTTTATGGAGACACAGCACATCCAATAAATTATTGTTAAAGATGCCACTGTGAATAATTTGGGCACAGGGGATTATTCAAAAAGAAATTAAAAAATCATTTGCATAAAATGTGGCAGCGACCAATATTGTTGGCTTAACTTCATATGGACTGATGAATATTCATTAATTAGATCCGAAAACGGAAAAGGAAAAATTGTGAATCTGGTGGGTTACAAGTAAATAATGAAGTGTGATCTCACAATGAGAGGACACAGCAACCATGCCAGGCCAAGTTCACAATCAGCAAAGAAGCATGTCAGAGTGTTAGAGGTAGAAGGGGAAACACCCTTTGTATAACTTCAGATATGATAACTGACAGAAATAAAAATACAAGTTCCATGGTGTGAGACCACATACATGCTAACTTCCTATAGAGAATCAAAGAAAACCTAACCATCTCTGTTAATCATGTTACACAAAATGCTACCATATGGATACTTCCTTGGTCTATGGTCACAAGATATAGAGATACCAGTTAACAAAGCAAAGTCACATCAAACCAAAGCAATCTGCCTGACCAGTATTCTTCACAAAAATCATGGAAAGAGCCATAAAGGAACTTACCCAAACTGACAGGAGTGACCTGTTTTTGCTAGCTATGAAACAGTACAGGACTGTTGAAGGTCTTCCCTTTTGAACCTTGTGTTAATCTTTGTAGGGGTTAACAGCAACACTTGATAAAGATATTCAATACTGTTCCCCACAAGAGAATATCTGGAAAATGAAAAGGATACAGTGTCAATCAACACTTAGTTCAGTGAGTAAAACACTAGCTAAGCAATTCTTTCACAATTAAACCTAGGAAATGTCTGTTGGTAGCCAGTTATGTTAATGATTGTAAACTGGGTAATACAATTACTTCAATAAATGATATCATCACCTTATCTTTAATGGCAGTAAATGCAGAATTATGAGTCTTAGTAAATAATATAATTTATATTTAGAAAATAAATGGTTATGCCACTCCAGCGGCATAGAGGGATAAAGCCTTGACTACAACCCAGCTGACTTGGGTCCAACTAGTGTTTTTTTTCGACTGATGGAGCAACAGTGAGGAATGGGCATGTCTATATATGGAAAAGTGTGATCCTATGGGCGCTTCTAATATTGGATTCCTAGTGAAGACTGGGGACACATCCAGAATAGGTCAAAGGGGAAGTTGGGCAGAACTTCCAGAGAGGAGGGAGTAATATTTCAGGATGCCCTCACTGCACACCCGCCACAAGGGCATACTGAGAACCACAGGAGAAAGAGGAACTTGTGGGTAGGTCATAAGTAAAAACCTCACCCCTGGCTGAAGGTGATGGCTAAACTCCCAGGACGACTTTAGTTTCTATGCTGGCCCCAGCTCACATCAGAAAAATCCTTGAGAAAAGGCGAAGTTGGTAGACCTGACAATGGTTGTGAAGCAATGGGTGGAATGTTTTTGGATAAAGCAGGGGAGCAAAAAGCTTCACAAAAAAAAAAAAAGAAAAAAAGAAATGATCAGCGCATAAAAATGATGCTTTCATTAACGATTCAGAACCCGTGGCGGATAGCAATATAATGTCTGATGACTAAGTATCTACCAAAGCCAGAAAAGCAGCACTTCAGGGTGGATAAACATACCAGTTGTTATCTCACTGATTCTGATTAACTGGGCCAGACAGTAAGATGTCCTGACTATGGTATTAACATGATGATCGAATGAGAGAGAGAGAGAGAGAGAGAGAAAGAGTTGTCCACATAAATAGCCAGGTCCCTTATGACCATGTCTGTCTGAACAGGACTACCATTTATAATATTTGAGACAGCAGCAATTTTTTTTGCCAAACACTTATGTAACATACTTTTTTGCTGTCTTTTTTGACCTTTACCAGATGTTCAAACCAGTGAGCTATTTTCCCTTCTTGGAGAAAGAAAGGCTTTCTAGTAAGATGACCACCCAGAGTTATACCCTCAGGCGGTTGCAGTCAGGGGGCAAGGTAGCAACATGTTATACCTCCTTTTGCCTGGAAATCTCACAGAATGGCATGTTTTTTTGTGACTCCTTTAATGCATTCTTTAATAATCTCTGATACCACCATGAACAGAGTAACCCCTTCAAAGTACAAGTCATGCTGTTCTGGCACTCATAACATTAACGGCAAAAGAGCTGGAATATTTGCTCTGAATCAGTTGCACTTAAGTAGAAAATAACAAAATTAAAGTCATACTTCCAGTGTCAAAAACAGAGTTAGATATAAGAGCTGGTATCTTCAGGCATTCTTCCTTTATGGATTTGCTGCCAATCAAAGTTATAGATCTCATCACTGTCTCTCTTTAACACTTGAACTGGCTGCAACTACCCCACTTGCTTCTCCTCACCCAGTTTCAGATAATTCACTCTATCGTAAACCAACCGTCTATATACCCTAGCTTGAATCCTCTCATCTCATCATATATCCGTTCTAGGTCTATCCGAAGCTCAGACCAAAACCTTCTACACATGTATAAACCTAAGAGTAAAATCAGTCAAAACCTCTATAGCTATCACCCTTCTATCTCCCGGAACAAACTCCCATTGGAAATTCGATCCCTTAAGCAATCAAATGTATTCAAATCAACTGCCAAAGATTACCTAAAAAGCCACTGGATATGTCACTGTTCCCACCACCTTGAACTGGCAACCTGTCCTGCTTTCACTACCATGTTAGCCTCTTACTGGCTCCAGCCACTTTTAGAGCCATCTATATACCTCCTCTTAATCCTGCTTGAAATACCCTAACTTATTTAACACCTGCACACTTTCTCTTACTTCAGCCTTCTGGCTGTATCTACAACCTTTCCCATTTTTTCATTGTTTATAAATTGTACATGTAATGAAAACCTACTTACACTTTATATTTTTTGACTGTACTTTGATTAACTTAGAATTTTGTATTTCCATTGTATATTTACAACTTAAGTTCTGTCTTAGTCTTATCATGTACATTTTTTTGTCTACTGTTAAATCTTAAATGTAATGCTGTGGAGCTTGTCAGCTCAGCTGGACTAACCTGGTCAACAAATGTAAAATAAATAAATAAATAATAAATTTATGTCATGGAAGAAACTTTTACTGGAAATACAGAGTATACTACCATCCTTAAATCTAAATTGAAAGTTCTGGCATATAATCTAGTGCTGGTAGCTGTTGTGACAAGGCACAGAGCTATTCCAGTGACTTAAATACCTCTGTTTAAGAAGTGTCCATTTGTTCATGGCAATCACACTATACTGAAGCCAGCAACTCGCCGTATTTATGCCCGTCATTTCGTTTTCACAAGGCGAGTTCTGCGGGTAAGGTCTGGGAACCAGATGAAACATATAAAGGCACTCTTGATGTTGCTTTGATTTAAAAAAGTGCCTTTTTACTCCAGGATATTACCACATTCCCAAGTCCAAACATCAACTTTCCAGATAAAATCCTGCATTTTTTTGGGGGGGGGTAAGGCAAGATATCTCTTCATTCCTAAGATAACCATTACATCTTTTCATAATAGTGATTTGTCATGTTAACTAAGAGAAAGGCATGTGTTTTTTTACAGTTTCTTAACATTAGCAGAGTTTTCAGAGAGAGAATACTAATTTCAAACAGGCAGTTAAGTAAAACTGAAAATATTTACTTAAAAATAAAAAGTCTGTTTACATACTCAAAAGTGTTTACAAGGCATGTAGTAACAATAAAAAATAAATAAGATAAAAACAGAACAGTTTACCTAGAAAATGCAATGCTTTATCTGTCTGAATACTTAATTAAACGCATGGTGCAACAATAACCCCATTCTAGATAAATATACTAAAATACAGAAGTTCTGAGTTATGTTGATTTCCTGGAATTCTTGGACTTCACACTTGGAAATAAGTCCACCAGAACTGGCAACATGTACTTTATGCAATTCTGGCTGAAGTCAGACTTTATGTAAAACAAAAATGCCATCTAGAACACAGACTATGCGGACCTGGTATAATATCAAATGACGTGCATCACAGACTATGTCTATTTCCACATTAAAGTGATTTGATGACGTTTCTATACACATTCTGACATTCAATGAGTCAAGTGCTGCAAAATGTTTTTCAAATTGCTTTTCCTTTCTTGTTTGCGCTGTTTTTTTTTTTGTTTGTTTTTCTTTTTCTTTTTTTTTAATAAAAAGCTTTGTAAACTTTGTAATATGAGCTATGTCCCTAGACTTCAATGGGGCACCTTCGCTCATGCGCCGTGGTGTACCCACTGAAGTCTATGGACACACTAAATGATTTGCCTGAGACTACTTCACCGAGGTTAAACTTTCATGTTTTTCCTCAGTGACGTCAATGCAATGAAAACAAAAATTTTAAATATGAAGATGATGACCAGTGTTTCCTGATGGGGGAAAGTGCTGTTCGTGAGTTTATGTATAATGCAAAGGTAGGTTTAGAAATCTTGACAAATCACTTTAAATAACTATGGTACAAGCAACACAGACTAAAGTGCCTTGGCATGCATATTAAAAAAGTGATGTGTACAACACAGACTGTCTCAGTATATTTACAAAAAAATAAATGGCTAACGTATAACAGCATTGTGGATCTAATTACTTTTATTCCCAAGATTAGTCACAACAGAATTGAATTCTAGCTCCAAATTCCTCTGGATATTACGGCCTTTTTATTTCATTCACAGGATTGAGGAGCTTGAACATCTAAAGCACTGATAACCAGGGGCGGCCCATGCTATTGGACTGCCAGACTGCAGCCCCCTCAACTGTAAAATAAAAGAAATAAAAAGAAAAGAAAAAAAAGTTTAAAAATTCGCAGACTTCGCGCATGGACACTAGTCCGGACTGCTGCTTAGAGTCTAGAGCATGCGCAGATTGTCTCAGCAGCAGTCCTGATTAGGAAACATGAGGAATGGAGCTCCCAGAAGTCTATGCAGTTTTAAGCTGCATAGACTGTCCTGGAACCCGCTGGGAAAACGCGTTGGGGTTGGACTGCAACGTCAGCAGTCTGGAATTTGCTGCAGTCTCGTCGGGAAGATCTCGTGGGTCATTTTGTGCGGTGTTTGGATGTATTGGTTTCACTTGCAGGGATCGGAGGATCTCGCGGGTCTGGATGTATTTATGGTGGTTACACTTTACACTTGCATTGGATGTATGGAGAGGGATCGGGGTTTGGATTTATTTATATGGAGAAGGACAAGTGTGTGTGTGTGTGTGTGTGTGTGTGTGTGTGTGTGTGTGTGTGTGTGTGAAAATGCCCCAGATGCAATATACTGGTGGTTAGAATCATGGTAGTGTGGTAGGGAATATCTCAGGCTTGAACCCTGTACCTTGTATGTTAAAGACTTGAATTCCCTACCCATCACCATTTGTAAAAAAATTTCAGATTTGTGCCTCATATTTGATCTGATCTGTTCCTCATAATATCTGTGGTTTGTAAATATTGCAATGCTTGATATTTGATGGTGCAGTGGTAGCATTGTTGCCTCACAGCTGCAGGTTCTCAGGTTTGATTCTTGGCTGGGGTTCCTTCTTTGTGGGGTCTGTATCTTCTCCCTGTGTTTGTGTGGGTTTGCTTTTGTGTCCTCCCATGTTACAAAGACATGTCTGCATTATTTCTTCCTGGGCCTCTGCTGAAAATTGTTTTTTTTTTGTTCCAAGTCAGACTGTCCTGATTAACAAATGTTAAATAACATTGACAGGCATTTGAATTTCAGACTTCAGGTTTCTGAATGTTTAATTCCTTACATATTTGATGGTGCAGTGGCAGTATTGTTGCCTCACAGCTATAGGTTTTCTGGTTTGATTCTTGGCTGGGGTGCCTTCTGTGTGGAGTCTGCATCTTATCTCTGTGTTTGTGTGGATTTGCTGTGGTGTCCTGCCATGTTACAAAGACATGTGTCTACAGTATTTCTCCCTGGGCCTCTGCTGAAAATTGTTTTTGCTCCGTCAGAAGTAAAATTGACAGGCATTTGAATTTCAGACTTAATATTCTTCAGAAAATACATAGTAAAACAACTTTTTATTCTAGCAATAAATATATAGTAACACAACCTTTATAGCAATTTTCTAAGTTTATAAGATGACTATTTTAAATTTGTCCTTATTTTTGGGACTGTATTACCCTGTTATTGGCTTTGTCCAGGTTTTTTGTGCTAAGGCTGACAGCTATGGCCAGAACTGAATTCACTGAATATGTTTGAGGGCTGTATTCCCTCATTACTGGGTTTGTCCAGGTGTTTTGTGCTAAGAGGTTGACAGCTATGGTGAGAACTGAATTCATTAAATGATGGCCATTTAAGTTAAAGTCTTCCTCTCTTTCACAAAGCAGCTGATTTGGCGTAGTGGTATGTTGCTCTGACTGTTTTGCACAGGGACCTTGGCAGTAAAATGTATGGTGGTAACACAGCATTTTATTTTAGCAGCTTTCCAAGATTATATAAGCAATGTTTAATGTGTCCCTGGTTTTTGCCCTTTTGACCCACCCCAATAAATTTTACTTTTTCCAGATTTCTTGTGCTGCGAAGTTGAGATGCAGCTGAGTATTGAGTAGATTCTACAAGGTGCTAAGAGCTGCAGGGGAAGAGAAGTTTAGTGCTGATTATGCTAAGTTAGCTCACATTGCTAATAGCACAACAGGTTGTGTACTTGCTTTTGATGCAGAAGGTTGTTGGTTCTACTCACATAAGGGGTGAATGCTGCCGTACTGAAAGTTAAGATACTAATTATGAGCCTGTTATCAGTTTGCCATCCATTTCCTATTGCAATATTACTAGCATATTTTTAATGTAATTTAGGCAGTTTATTCCTCAGGGGCATCGGACACTTTATTTTTCGATGAAACCATGAAATATAAAGGTGATCGCTAGCAACAACCCCTTCATTACAGATTTATTTAACGTGGAATTATTTAGATGACTTTTTTACTACTTCAGAGATTGTGCATATTTACTGATAATGGTGGACTGTAGAATTGTGCATATTTACTGATAATAGTGGACTGTAGAAGTCTGAGTAGACTTTTATGATGGAAATGTTCTGAATTGGGCAGTTTTGTCATTGGTGCATGCGTTTTGTTTCATTGTTTACTGGAAAAATGTTCAAAGCAATAGGAAGGTGTATCAAAGAGCACATGTATGTTTCATATGCAAGGGGCCTATGATTTGAAAACAGCCCAGAATTCATCTTTATCTGTCACGGGTAAAATGTATTTTCTTTGAATGTGGGTTTCAATGTTGTTTCAATGAATGTGAGTTTCAAGGGCAGAGAAGTTTTAATGCCAAGTTTGTTTAGCAGATGTCTTAGTGTTTGTGCTGTAAAATGAAAAATAAAACTTTCAAATGAAGTTCAATATGCCCATTAGTGTTTATGGTAAATGGAGTGAAATAGCCAAGTAATGGATCATTGGAATGGCTGCAGGGGTAGGCTCAATTTGACCATGGTTTCGTGAGGGGGAAGGGCGGAAAACTTAGGCAGCCCCAGCTGAACTATACCTCTCAACTGTCCAGATTTTCAAAGAATGAATAGATTTTTTGCTTCTTATTTTTGGTTTGTTCCTCATAAAATGTGTGGTTTTCTGGCAAATCATTTAGGAATTAAGTCACTAAATAATGACACACTGAGTTTCAGACTTCATAACCTTCAGAAAAATGCATGCTAAAGTAAGACCTGTTCTATCAACTGTCTCAGTTTATACAAGAGCAATTTTTAGTACTGTTTATATATTCCCCCAATATATTTGGCCTTGTCCAGATTTATTGCATTAACAGGTTGAGCGGTACATGCAAATAAATTGCTTTATAGAATTAGGCATAGCCAACCTCTCAACTGTCCCTGATTTTGGCTCAAAATGTTGCTCTTCCCCTAATGATCCCTCTGCAAAATAGCAATTTTGGAAGAAAACGTGGAGGGTTTATAATTAAGAAATAACTAATAATCAGATTACTTTTATTTCAGAAATGCATGTAGATTCTTTTATTTTGTCAGCTGCTCAAGTTAGCAGTACTAATATTAAAGTGTCCCTTCTTTGACAGGTTCCCAGCTGTATTGTGTTGCTATTTTATATTTTTTACATCACATTTTTGGTCCATTTTTCATAAAATTGTGTTTTTTTGGCAAATTAGTGATAAATCATTAAAGACTGAAGTTAGAAAATAATGACAGACATTTGAGTTTCAGATTTCATACCATTCAGAAAATGCATACTAATGCAAGACCTCTATTATCTTTCTAAGTTTATAAGAGCAATATTTTAAAAATTGTCCTTATTTTTGGGCCTTTGTTCCATTTCTTTGTATGGCTTTGTCCAGATTTCTTGCTCTGAGGTTGAGAGGTATGACATATGTGTCAGGGCCATTACAAGTCAGCCAGAGACATTTCAAACTGTGACATACTTGTTGCACCCCACTCCCCCATGTAGTGACTCGGGATGTGTCGAAGCGAGGCAAGGAGTAGTTATGCAGTGTAAATGTGCAGAGAATCCCACCCATCCAAGGTAGACACAAATACTACAGTGGCTTTTCATCTGTCCTTGATTTTTACAGAATGGTCTGGTTTCTGTCATATTTTTTGTACTGTTGATTTATGCCTATTACTCAAAGTGTCTGTTGCTCTGTGTTTAAGTAGCAATACTTTAATGACAATCAGGTAAGCTTGGCTGAGATTGCAAGATGCAAGTAAGCTTTAATAAGCATACTGTTAAAGAATTGCCAACATTGAAAGCCTTTCTGTTGCCATGTAGAGAATACTTAACTAGATAATGTATAAGCCTTGAGTATTGAAATGCATATGCCAGTATTTGTAATAAAGGACAGGATTGCATTATTTTAAGATTCTCATTACACTTGGAGACTTCCAGTCATCTGTGCAGGCTTTACCCGTAAACAGAATGCCAATCGTGTGGTCCATAACCTGTATAGTAATCCTTTTAAGCAATGTATCTTGAGCTTATTTCTTGTTTGCTTTTCATTTTTTACTTTGATCATGTTTTCACCATGAAACAAGTAGATGTCAGGCAGCAGGTCTTTTTTTGGATAAGGAACATTTTTACAAGTGGGGGCATCAGAGATTTCTACTTTCAGCATGTTACTTGGTACTTTTAATAAAGCTGAATATAAATTATAATTAGAACTGCAGTGCAAGAAGTGGTTTGAGTTGAGTGCTGCTTGTTTTTCTTATACTTGATTTTGACTGGCATTCCATTAATGTATTTAAAAAAAAGTAATTTATTTGTTCATGCCTCACAACCTTTTTTGTTTCCATCTAGATATTAAGCTGTCATGCAGCCAATGCATTGAAATATTTTTATTCTTCTACACTTCATTTTGTCTTGATTGGACTCTCATAATGACGGTTTGTCACCCAGGGCAGTACATTTAGTTTTTGTGGTTTGCTACTACAGGTGTGTGTGTGTTAGGGAATACCTCAGGCTTGAACCCTGTACCTTGTATGCAGGTGTTAAAGACCTGAATTCCCTAACCACCACCATTTGTAAAAAAATTGCAGATTTTTGCCTCATATTTGATCTGATCTGTTCCTCATAATATCTGTGGTTTGTAAATGTTGCAATGCTTGATATTTGATGGTGCAGTGGTAGCATTGTTGCCTCACAGCTGCAGGTTCTCAGGTTTGATTCTTGGCTGGGGTGCCTTCTTTGTGGGGTCTGTATCTTCTCCCTGTATTTGTGTGGGTTTGCTTTTGTGTCCTCCCATGTTACAAAGACATGTCTGCATTATTTCTTATTGGGCCTCTGCTGAAAATTGTTTTTTTGTTCCAAGTCAGACTGTCTTGATTAATAAATGTTAAATAAAATTGACAGGCATTTGCATTTCAGACTTCAGGTTTCTGAATGTTTTAATTCCTTACATATTTGATGGTGCAGTGGTAGTATTGTTGCCTCACAGCTATCGGTTTTTCTGGTTTGATTCTTGGCTGGGGTGCCTTCTGTGTGGAGTCTGCATCTCCTCCCTGTGTTTGTGTGGATTTGCTCTGGTTCCCTGAAATTTTACAAAGACGTGTCTGCAGTATTTCTCCTTGGGCCTCTGCTGAAAATTGTTTTTGTTCTGTCAGAAGCAAAATTGACAGGCATTTGAATTTCAAACTTCATGTTCTTCAGAAAATACATAGTAACACAACCTACAACCTTTTTATTCTAGCAATTTTCTAAGTTTATAAGATGAATATTTGAAGTTTGTCCCTATTTTTGGGACTGTATTCCCCCATTATTGGCTTCGTCCAGGTTTTTTGTGCTAAGGTTGACAGCTATGGCAAGAACTGAATTCACTGAATATGTTTGAGGGCTGTATTCCCTCATTGCTGGGTTTGTCCAGGTGTTTTGTACTAAGAGGTTGACAGCTATGGTGAGAACTGAATTTACTAAATGATAGCTATTTAAGTTTCAGTCTTCCTCTCTTTTACAAAGCAGCTGATTTGGCGTAGTGGTATGTTGCTCTGACTGTTTTGCACAGGGACCTTGGCAGTAAAATGTATGGTGGTAACGCAACATTTCTCTTTCACAAAGCAGCTGATTTGGTATAGTGGTATGTTGCTCTGACTGTTTTGCACAGGGACCTTGGCAGTAAAATGTATGGTGGTAACACAGCATTTTATTCTAGCAACTTTCCAAGATTATACAAGCAATGTTTAATGTGTCCCTGGTTTTTGGGCTTTTGACCCCCTCCCCAATAAATTTTGGCTTTTTCCAATTTTCTTGTGCTGCGAAGTTGAGATGCAGTTGAGTATTGAATGGATTTTACAAGGAGCTGAGAGCTTCAGGGGAACAGAAGTTTAGTGTTGCTTAAGTGAAGATGGTTTGCCTTGTTAATAGCACAATAGGTTGTGTACTTGCTTTTGATGCAGAAGGCTGTGGGTTCTACTCCCACAAGGGGTGGATGCTGCCGTACTGAGAATGTTCTCCTTGGTGAAGATACTAACTATGCGGCTGTTATCAGTTTACCATCCATTTCCTCTTGCAATATTACTAGCTTATCATTTTTTAATGTAATATAGGCAATTTATTCCCGAGGGGCAACAGACACTATTTTTCGATAAAACCATGAAATATAAAGGTGTTTGCTGGCAGCAACCTCTTCATTAGTTACATATTTCTTTAATGTGGAATTATTTAGATGACTTTTATTTCTTCAGAGATTGTGCATATTTACTGATAATGGACTGTAGAATTGTGCATATTTACTGATAATGGACTGTAGAATTGTGCATATTTACTGATAATGGTGGACTGTGGAAGTCTGAGTAGACTTTTATGATGGAAATGTTCTGAAATGGGCAGTTTTGTCATTATGGGTGCATGCATTTTGTTTCATTGCTTACTGGAAAAATGTTCAAAACAAATTTAAAATGCCCTCTAACAACTGTACTGTATTGTACAAGGAATATAAATTTAGTACAATGAGGAAGGTGTATCAAAGAGCACATGTATGTTTCATATGCAAGGGGCCTATGATTTGAAAACAGCCCAAAATTAATCTTTATCTGCCACTGGCAAAATGTATTTTCTTTGAATGTGGGTTTCAATGCTGTTTCAATGAATGTGAGTTTCAAGGGCAGAGAAGTTTTAATGCTAAGTCTGTTTTTCATTGTGAGACTGCATTGCTTTGTTTAGCAGATGTCTTAGTGTTTGTGCTGTAAAATACAAAATAAAACTTTCAAATGAAGTCCAACTCATCATATAAGTAAAGCAGTATGCACATTAGTGTTTATGGTAAATGGATTGAAATAGCCAAGTAATGGATCATTGGAATGGCTGCAGAGGCTCCATTCAACCATTATTTTGTCAGGGGGGAAGGGCAGCAAACTGAGACAGGCCCAGCTGAACTATACCTCCCAACTGTCCAGATTTTCAAAGAATGAATAGATTTTTGCTTCTTATTTTTGGTTTGTTCTTCATAAAATTTGTAGTTTTCTGGCAAATCATTTAGGAATTAAGTCACTAAATAATGATACACTGAGTTTCAGACTTCATAACCTTCAGAAAAATGCATGCTAAAGTAAGAACTGTTATTCTATCAACTGTCTCAATTTATACAAGAGCAGTTTTTAGTACTGTTTATATGTTCCCCCAATATATTTGGCCTTGTTCAGATTTACTGCATTAACAGGTTGAGAGGTACATGGAAATTGCTTTATAGAATTAGGCATAGCCAACCTCTCAACTGTGCTCGATTTTGGCTCAAAATGTTGCTCTTCCCCCTAATAATCCCTCCACAAAATAGCAATTTTGGAAGAAAACATGTAGGGTTTACAATTAAGAAATAATTTTAATAATCAAAGTTATAGATTACTTGAAATGCATGTAGATTATTTTATTTTGTCAGCTGCTCAAGTTAGCAGTACTAATAGTAAAGTGTCCCTTCTTTGACAGGTTCCCAGCTGTATTGTGTGGCTATTTCATAGTTTTGCATCACATTTTTGGTCCATTTTTCATAAATTTGTGTGTTTTGGCAAATTAGTGACAAATCATTAAAGACTGAAGTTAGAAAATAATGACAGACATTTGAGTTTCAGATTTTATACCCTTCAGAAAATTCATACTAATGCAAGACCTATTCTATTATCTTTCTAAGTTTATTAGAGCAATATTTAAAAATTGTCCTTATTTTTGGGCCTTTGTCCCACTTCTGTGTATGGCTTTGTCCAGATTTCTTGCTCTGAGGTTGAGAGGTATGACAAATGTGTCAGGGCCATCACAGTCAGCCAGAGACATTTCAAATTGTGACATACTTGTTGCACCCCACTCCCCCATGTAGTGATTCTGGATGTGTCCAAGCAAGGCAAGGAGTAGTTATGCAGTGTAAATGTGCAGTGTGTCTCCCCCCCCCCCCATCCAAGGTAGACACAAGTACTACAGTGGCTTTTCATCTGTCCTTGAGTTTGCAGAATGGTCTGGTTTCTGTCATATTTTTGTACTGTTGATTTATGCTTATTACTCAGATTTATGCTTATTACTCAAAGTGCCTGTTGCTCTGTGTTTAAGTAGCAATGCTTTAATGACCATAAGGTAAGCTTGTCTGAGATCGTAAGATGCAAGTAAGCTTTAATATGCATACTGTTAAAGAATTGCCAACATTGAAAGCCTTTCTGTTGTTGCCATGCAGAGAATACTTAACTAGATAATGTATAAGCCTTTGGTATTGAAGGACAGGATTACATTCTTTTGAAAAGCTCACACTTATTGGAGACTTCCAGTCATCTCTACAGGCTTTACCCGTAAACTAAACAGAATGCCAATCATGTGTGGTCCATAACCTGTACAGTAATCCTTTAAGCAATGTATCTTGAGCTTGTTTCTTGTTTGCTTTTCATTTTTTACTTTGATCATGTTTTCCCCATGAAACAAGTAGATAGTTGTTAGGCAGCAGGTCTTTTTTGGATAAGAAACATTTTTACAAGTGGGGGCATCACAGAGATTTCTACTTTCAGCATGTTACTTGGCACTTTAATAAAGCTGAATATAAATTATAATTAGAACTGCAGTGCAAGGAGAAGTGGTTTGAGTTGAGTGCTGCTTGTTTTTCTTATACTTGATTTTGACTGGCATTCCAGTAATGTATTTAAAAAGTAATTTATTTTTTCATGCCTCACAACCTTTTGTTTCCATCTAGATATTAAGTAAGCTGTCATGCAGCCAATGCATTGAAATATTTTTATTCTTCTACGCTTATTTTGTCTTAATTGGACTCTCATAATGATGGTTTGGCACCCAGGGCAGCGTATTTAATTAAAGTTATTTTTTGTGGTTTTGAGCATAGCCCCTCCCCTTTCTAGTTGGCCCCACCCTTTCCCCTTGACCCCACCCATTCAGCTGTCTCCTGTAGCCCCCCTTTGATTTGAAGTCACCAGCCGCCACTGCTGATAACCAAAAAAATCATTTATCACACATCTGTCATATCTGGCTAGAGTTTTGATTATAGATGAAAAATTCATACCTAACATTGTCAGATCCTGACCCGAATTGCCTTTAGTGAAGTTCCTTGTTGTATTTTGTCATTTTTTTATCTAAATGTTTCCCAGCCTGCAGTTAGTTCTAAGTAAGGTCTTTGTCCCCCTCACACCTTAGACAACAAGGTCATACACAGCAGTTAGTTCCCCCCTCTGTGTACCGAATGTCTGCTGCCATCAGCTTCACCTTTCATTCAGTGACTCTGTCAGACCTGCTCTTGCCTCCACCAGACTCAACCTAACCCATATGCAGGGCCAGAGAGGAGATTAAGGATGCTGGTGCAGAGTCTTACTGTTGCTGCTGAAGGGGTATGCTCTAACTTCTACCAAACCATGGTAGCCTAGTGGGGTCTATATCAGAACATCGAAGTATTAAAACTTCGAATGTTCTGATATCGAACACTATTCAGCAAACGTTAAGAATAGCAAAGCTGCAGAACAGCGGATTCTTTCCTCGGGAAAGAATTTGGTTGGCCGTTTCTGTGGCTTTGCTATTCTTAGTGCTGTGGTGGAAAGTTACGGGTTGGGTTCAGGTAAGTGTGCTATTGTTTATATGTTAGGATTAGGGGCGGGTTAAGTGAGTTAGGGTTAGGGCGCTGGTTAGGCGTGTGTACGATAGTGACAGACTTTAGGGCTAGGGGCGGTTTAAGTGAGTTAGGGTTAGGGCACGGGTTAGGTGAGTGTGCGATAGTGACGGACCTTAGGGTTAGGGTTTGGGTTAAGGTAAGTGGGTAGATAGTAGTGTATGTTTAGTTTAGTGTAGCGTTAGATGCAGGAATGTAAGTGTATGTGTGTGGTTGCTGTTTGTTTGATGTGCTTTTGTTGTGTGTATGTGTTTCGGAGCAGCAAATTTTTTCCATGGGAAAAAATTTGCTGTTCTGAATGTTCAATATTTTCATGTTTAGATGTTTTGGGCCAATGAAACAGCATTCGCTATTTTCATCTTTCGATAACGTGATATAAATGAGCCTAGTGAGCTCTGCAATTGCTTACTTGGCACATGCCCGCTACTGCACATGCACAACCTCTTGACCAAACGGTAACTGCTTGCATCACAGGGCTAGCCAGACTCTTAATGCTACTGTGGTAGCAAGCCCAGGCAGCCTGCCTTCCCCCAGGATGGGCAAGCCAACGTCGGCCATTTACTCCCATTCTCCCCTACACAGCTCCTCCAGTGGTTGTGTCACTAGTAAAAATGGAACACGGTAGGGTCTTTGTCTTTGTATAAAATGGATGCAAAGTAGTTGGCTTCCCTTGATATAGTTTAACATTATTTTCTGCATCAAAATGGGGTTAACATCATGAAAAAAAAAACATAAAAGTAATGGCTATACATATGTTAGCATCTTCTAGTACAAAAAAAATAATACGTGTGCATTCTGAAAACAAATTTGCATTTAATATAGATAACACCAAAGAAAGGGGCATTCTCTTTGGCACCAAGGTCTGAGGAGGTCTGGGGAGGTTTGGGGAGTAAATCACAGATCTCTCTTGGGCTTTTCATCTCATTTGTTTCCATAAAGCTATTGTGTGCTGAGGCCCACAATCAGGCATCAGTCTTAACCTATAGCTTCTCTTTGCTATTCTTGTATGCTGTCTGACCCCAAAATGAAGTCAGGAGGACTAAGGGTGGTGGAGTCTCTATCTTCATTAAGGACTGGCACACCTCCAGACTGGTTTTCCAGCATGATGCACTAGAATTACTTGCAAGACACCGATCCAAGTTATAGCCAGTTATAGACCACCCACCATGACTTAGGACACCCACTCCTCCTACCTGGACTTACTTGACTCCATAAAGGTATCCCCTAACACCCTGATCCTTGGTGACTTCAACTACCCCACCACAGACTGGGTGAAGTATTCCTGCACTAATGCACTCACCCAATGATTCCTTGACTTCATTAAGTCTAATGCCCTAGACCAGCTCATCTCATTCCCCACAAGGTGAGATAACATTCTGGACTTGGTTTTCACCAACATGGGTTAGCACTGCCCCACTCCTATAGTATGTTCTTCCCTGGTGAGATAAGATCATTGTTCTGTCTCATTCAAAGTTTCTAGTCCACCCTCACCCTCCAGCCATAACCAGGCTAAAAAACTTCTCAAAAGTTAACTACAACCTCCTAAGGGAGGGCATCAGTAGCTTCACACCACCGCCCCCCTCAGATGATGTATAAAACTATGCTGAACAGTATGCCAGTGCAGTATGCAAGCACCTGTACAACTACATTGACTCAGCCATACCCAACAGAACTAAAACCTGCTCCACAAGGAAATAAAATCCTGTCTGGTGGACATCTTCTATCAACAAACTTTACAACAATAGGAAGGAATTGTTGTCCAAGGGTAAAAAGGAACAAATTCCAATTTGGAAAAACTCCCTCCTCAGCCTCAACAAGCAAATTTAATTACTAGTGAAAACCTCCAAAGCCAGTTATGAATTTAAACTAGCCTCTGAAACAAAGGGAAACCACAGAGCCTTCTTCAGTTATGTCAGGAACCTCCATGGCAAAGTCCAGGTTTGTTCTGAATTAGTATTTAACGGTACCACTTACACTGATCCTGTTGACTTAGCCAATCTGCTAGCAGATAGGTTCAGAGCAAACTTCACCCCTAACCCCCAAACACCCATTCGACATCCCTGATATTTGTCCCGCACCTCACATCCCCATAGATCAAGTGTTAAAGGTCTTATCCAGGGCAAAGAACATAGCTTCCTTGGGACCTGATAGTATCCCAGGCTGTATTCTGCACCATCTCCAGCAAGAACTAGCTTCACCATTGAGCACCCTATTCACCCACCGCCTAAGTACAGGCTTCATTCCAGCAGAGTGGAGAACTGCCATTGTCATCCCCTTGCACAAAGGTGGTGCACTACTGACAGTGGAAACTATCACCCCATTAGCTTGACAAGTCTGGTCTGTAAAGCCATGGAACGTATTATTATGGACCTCATAAACAAGGATATAGGCAATCTTCAAGCATTTGACCCCACCCAGTTTTGATTAGTCAAGGGCAGATCTTGCCTGTTAAAACTGGTTGACTACTTTGAAACTCTCACCAAGGCCCTGGATGAGAGAAAGTCAGTACATACAGCTTACCCTGACTTGGCCAAGGCTTTTGAC
Source organism: Protopterus annectens (assembly GCF_019279795.1). Classification (NCBI taxonomy): domain Eukaryota; kingdom Metazoa; phylum Chordata; order Ceratodontiformes; family Protopteridae; genus Protopterus; species Protopterus annectens. Next base: position 126,339,763 of record NC_056745.1, on the reverse strand, counting down.
ACAATCCCCAACTCGGGCATCATCAGAAAGCTAACACAACTTGGCATAAATCCCTATCTCATCAGGTGGATAGCCAACTGTCTCACTGATAGGACCCACAAGGTCAAAATAGGTGCCTTCACCCCTGACAGCAGACCTGTCACTAGTGGTGTTCCCCGGGGATCTGTCCTGGGACCCCTACTGTTTGGCATCTACTTCTCAGAGGTCCAGATAAAGACAAAAGGCATGTGGCTGAACAAGTTTGCAGATGACTGTAAGTTGGGTGCTATGACTCCCCGAATGATGTTAAAATATTGCAAGAGGGTCTCACAGCAACAAATGACTGGTGCTAAAGACATGGCCTTAAGTTAAACACAGAACAATGTATTATCATGCCATTTGGCAAAAAAATGGCCCCTACTGATTACAAAGACAGAACCCTCACAAGTGTGGCAGGTGCAAACGGCCAAAAAAGCCAGTACCAGAGTGTTGTAGCATGAATGATTTAATAGTTACATAGCATCATACCGGTTTTGGCACTCTTACCTTCCTCAGTGAATAAACATACTATGACACCAAAGAACATATATAGTAGTTAGAACATCACTTCCTATTGAGTCATTTCCTCCAGTATCATTAATTAACATAAATAATATTTAGAAATATAAAATATATTTTTATAGGTGATCATTTAACCCCGGTGAAAAAAGGCCTCCTAATTTAACAATCCAATATTTTTCTTTAGTGTTCAGAATAGAATGCCAGCCTTATTTATTAGATCTGTCTCCTTGTATCTTATCTATCACAGTGAAATGAAACTGGGCAGTAGAGTGTATAGCATTGTGTCTGTATAGGGCATTAGTTAACTGTTTGTTACGGATGTTACTATAATGTTCAGACATCCGAATACGTAGAGGATGGGATGTTTGCCCAACGTAGAAAGCTGAGCAGGTGCAAGTAGCTAAATACACCACCCAGTCAGATCCACAGTTTCCAAAACATTGAATATCATAAACTCTTCCCGAATTTTTGCTTGTAAACTGTTTAGATTTATATATATGTTTGAGAAAGGTGCAGTTGCCACAATGAAATGACCCCAAAAGTTTATACCCTGTAATAGTAGGTTGATGGTGCATAAACTGTCCACTACCACGTTTCTTATAATGTGCAAAATGTGATCCCAATGTTTTGCCTCTACGGTACGAGAATTGACACTGGTTCCCCAATGCCCAGTTCAGCTCTTCAATAGCCATTAGGATATTCCAATGCCTGGATACAACTTCCCTGATGAGATTAATATTATGACCATAAGCCGTTATAAATCTAATCGGTTCCGATTCCCCACAAGTTCTCTCTTTGTATGTAAGTAACTGAGTCCTATCCTGAACAGATGCCTACTGGCTAGCAGATTGTATGTCCTGTTGTCGATAACCCCTGACCTGAAACCTATGTATCACATCTTGTTGAGAAACTGCATATTCTTCTTGTTTGGAGCATATTCTCTTAATACGCAGGAACTGAGACTTGGGTATATTACGTATGGTATGGTGTGGGTGCTGACTAGTGGCATGTAACAAATTATTATATTGGGGATATTTCCTGTACACCTTGGTGGCAAGGGGCCCATCCTGTTGTTTAATAACCATGACATCCAAGAAGATGATACAATGCATGTCACAATTCAGTGTAAACTCAATACCCCATTTATTTTCATTTAAGTACTGAACAAATTCTGCCAGATATTGTTGGTCAGCACGCAACACCAACCAACAGTCATCAAGGTACCTCCTGCAGATGTCCATCTCATTGATGTATATGTTATGTGCAATGTCATATATCAGATGTTCCTCAAGGTACCCCATAAACATATCAGCATAAATTGGGGCAAAAGAAGCTCCAATTGCTGTGCCTTTAGTTTGCCAATAACATTCCCCATTGAAATAAAAAACATTCTTAGAAAGTACGTGTTCGGCAATACAAAGTAATAGGGTGTTGAAACCGGCTGAATAAAGATTAGCCTTCTTCAACTAATATTGGAGCGACAATTGCCCTGCCCAATGGGGAATGTTAGTGTAGAGTGCCTTGACATCCAGTGTACACAGTAACCATGTCGGTTCCAAATGAGTTTCTGATATGATCCTACGGAATTCACTGTGGTGTCGTGGATGCATGCTCTCACTTGCTTTAGTAAAGGTTTAAGATAGTGTGTCAAAAAGTCAGAGAGTGGTTCTGTCAAAGATCCAGTGCCAGATACAGTAGGTCTTCCTGGAGGTTTATCCAGACTTTTATGTATTTTGGCAAAAGATATAGAATTTGTCTTTGTGGATCTTTCACCATGAGTTGGTGCAACATAGACTCCTGAATAATACCTTCCTCAACTGCTAAATTCAAAAATGAATCTATCTCTTTTTAAAGTTGGATGTAGGGTCAATGGGGATGTGCATATAGTGCTGAGGGTTAGACAATTGGCCATTTCCCTCCGCCAGATAGTAATCTGTATTCATAATAACAACGGCCCCACCCTTATCCGCAGGAATGATTACGATATTCGCATTGTTTTTAAGTTCAGTACGAGCTTCTTGTTCCCCAACTGTAAGATTACGATGCAACATAGTGGAATCACACAACCTAAAATGAAGATCTTTGAGAACTGCCTGCTGAAATTCACCAACAAATTTATTCATGGGAGGCACAAATCCTGATTTGACAAATCTAAATTCTGTGGATCTTTGAGAGGATTCCCTGGAACCAAAAAACATTTTAAAGTTTAATCTGCGACAGAATTCAAGAACATCATTCACCATAATATTTTCATCAATGAAAAAAACAGGGACATAATTAAGGCCTTTACTGAGCAGTTTCTTTTGGTCATCTGTTAGCTCAACAGAGGAAATATTGTGAATGTTATAATCATACTCTATTGTGTCAGCAATGTTTGTAAAAGTCCCTCTATTGTACTTGCGTTTGTGTTTCCTCCCACCCCTATGCCTGCTAACTCTAAAGGGTGGTCAATATTCTATGGTTTCTTAGGTGTAGGTGAGGCCTGTGGGTTGAGATTTTCTATGTCAGTGGCTAATGACTCCTCTCCAGAGGGACTGCTTAGCTGGGTGGTCATCTTCTTAAGGATGGATCTAGGACTTTTTCTCCTGGGATAGGTACTAGTAAGATCCCCCCATCAGAAAATGTAACATTCCTTTGGTGCTCAAAAGGCTTACCCCTTTGATAATCGGAGATGTCCGTGTTAAATTTGCATATTTTCTTATCTTTGACTTGTTTCTCAAAGTCCAATAGGTCCTTGGTCAATTTGTTAAGGCAATTAGTATAAGTAGGTAGCCCCTCATATTTTTTCAAGTCATCACAAAGTAGTCTAACTTCCCCAACATTTTCATCAATCATATGCTCATAATAATTTGCTAAAATTTGAGCAAAAGATAAAGAAGCTTTCTGATGTGCTTGACGCCAATCCCTTGTCAGTGCATCATCTATCCTGCCAACCAAAGTCTGTATTTTCACCCTTAATCCCCTGGGGGTGATGTTTTTATTATGATAAGCTTTAAATAATTTGAGGTGCCAGACATTGGTACGTAGGCTTTTAATACCTTTCCCTAAGTTCTGGAACAATTGATTGCAGCCATTAACTGGATCCCTATTCTCAATGTCCAAATTATTTTCATCCTGACCAGATGGTCCAAATACCCCAATATCATTCTTATCGGCACAAAGGCCATGTAGGATTGAGTCCAGATCCATGACAATAAGCTTCACAATCACAAGTTCACCTAGTATATGACCCCTCAATAATACCCCAAGTCTGTGCACCTCAAGGTCAGTAAGCTATAAATAATAATCCAAAATCTGTCTCCGGTATAAACAGCAGATGAAATACACTGACAAGAGATAAGGTAATGTAAAACAGCAATAATCAACAAAAATGTCGGTGATTATTGGCAAAATAAACCACCAGAATTGCAGAGACAACTTACCAGTACTAAATATATAAGCCTTGAGACCAGTAATCTACAAACTAGAGTCCCAAAAAAATGATACATTGGATATCTATAATGTGGAATACTCCCATCCAGCCCCAAATAATTAAGATTCTAAATGTTTGCACCAAACATTACCTGGCCTAAATAGTGTGATCCCAGCCTTGGGAAATACACAGTGGCCAAAAGCACAACATAGAAATATAGCCTGTTCAAAACAAGGAAAAAATATATGGACCCAATGGCATGCAATACATTAGAGAACATATATCCCTGTACAATTACAGAAACAGCCCTATTAATAAATGTTGTAATATGGTGTAAATATATTTATAGGTAACATCTCACATACAACCAACATGCAGACTCACAAGGGAGTAATTTACAGAATTAGTATCCAAAAAAGTTCATTAAAAAATAATCAAAAATTATTAGCCATAAGTTATAAGGCATATCTGATACTGTTCAAACGGAATACATATGCACACAAGGCCTACCCAAATCCACAAACCGAAGTTTGCAGTTACAATACATCCCGTTCAAAACTGGAAAATATATTACTAAATCTCATAAGACCAGCAAAAATATAATGTAGTCCAGGAGATCCAATAGGGCTTACAATAATAGAGTCCAATTCAAACCCCCTCTATAGGATCTACAGGGCTCGTAAAGACATATTATGTCCACCATACCCCAAAAAGTCTTATTAGTATTCAAAACAATTCCATTAATAGTCAATATGGTGGCAATATTCCTGTTATGTAGTAAAACACAAACGGCCAGCAATCACAGTATATAGACACTTCAAACAAAAATAAATATATTTATTAGGCATCAACTTCCTATTATACAGCCAGCCCAATGTGTAGAACCAATTCCGAGCAAAAGACAGAGCACTGAAATAAATTGTGTCTAAAAGGAGACATAACTCCACCAACAATCAATATGGTAGTAATATCACAGTCACAGAGTCAGCCTGGTATGTAAAGCCCAATTGCAAGCTATAAACCAAATGCTGTAGTGGATAATGTCCAAAACCAGACACTGCTCCTAAATAGAAAATGTAGTGGCTCTTACCATCAGAGCTAACTGTGCCCTCAAATGCACCTTAACATACAAGATAGTCAAGTCCCAAAAGGATGGAATTATTCTGATACATGAGGCCAAACACAGTTATTCATATGAGAAAAAGTTGCTCACAACTGGATAGTATGGCAGCAATCACCAGTAGTAAAACGAGACACCCTGTAGTATCCACCAAAGAGTTAAACAAACATACAATGGAAAATAGAGGCATCCCATACTGAAAACACATTAGCGTACCCAAAATGAGCCCTCCTATAGACATACAGGATTGCTAGGTCCAAAAATAGTGGATATATTATCACAGATGCAGTCCAAATCCATTATAGATGTAAAATAGCGTTGGTCCTAAATGGAAAATATGGCGGCCATCACCATACTTGAATTGCCTTATAACATCCACTGGAGAGTTGGTTAAATATAGTATGTCCAACAAAAGAGCTAGTCATGTTCTTAAACACACAAAAGCATGCCAAGTTGTTATGTCCAAAAAAATAGAATTGTTCCCATATGTAAGCCAGAATGAAGCTTTTCATGTAAAAAACATCGCTCTTAAATAAAAAGTATGTCAGCCATTACCAATAGTAGGACGAGCCACCCTGCAGCATACTCCAGAGAATTAATCAAACATAACATGCTCAGCATCCACCAAAATGTTATACAAACATAACATTCCCTGCTGATGACAGAAAAGCATGGCCAAAATAATCCGTCCTGTAGACATACAAAGTTGCTGAATCCAAACGATGATGCATATATTACCATAGATGTAACCAGAACAGTTATTGATGTAAGAGACGTTGTTCCTGAAGCAAAAATATAGCGGCCAGCATCATAAGAAGATCAAATTGCCTTGTAACTTCCACCGGAGAATAAATCGACCATAACCTACCCTGCTGATGAAAAGATACCATAAGCAGAGTGAAAGACATCAAACGAAAGCTTTCCTGAACAGAATAGGCTGTATACACTGAGGAAGGCAAGAGTGCTGAAACTGGTATGATGCTATGTAACTATTAAATCATTCATGCTACAACACTCTGGTGCTCCCTACTGATTACCACATCAACAGCAAACCCCTAAGCACCCAACCTGTGGTGAGAGACCTGGGTACTCAGGTTGACAACAATCTCACATTCGACCATCATGTAGCAGCAGTGATCAGAAAAGCCTTTGACTTGGTTCATCTCATAAGTAAAGGGATTGCATCCAGAAAAAAGGAGGTTATTACTTCTCTGTATTCTTCCATCATTAGGCCAACAATTGAGTATAACGCCCCCGTTTGGTATGTACCTCTTCAAATACCAGCACCAACTGGAAAGGCCACAGAAATACCTCACAAAGAGAATCCATGGTCTCCAACACTTGTCCTGTGTGGACGGGCTCAAATCACTATCACTCTACTCAGTATCATGTATTTTGCTCAGAGGTGATCTCTGTCTCACCTACAAGGCAATACCGGACCCTGTCCTACTAGAGATGCTCCATGTCCATAAGACTAACTCCTCACGCATTACCCGCTCGAAAGGCCTAAATCTAATATGTAACAGTAACAAAACCTGCTGGAGAGACAGGTTTGTCTTCCAGAGGCTGCCCCATCTCTGGAATAGACTTCCCATACATGTCAAACAGAATACCTCGCTGACCCTCTTCAAGTGCAACCTTGATGAGTGGATGGGAAACCACAAATTTGTCTCAGGGGTTCCACCTGTGTCCCTTATTAACAGGGGGAACAGGTGCTGACTGAGGTTACTTTTTTGGGGATAAACTCTTGGCTAGGCTTGTAAGGGCTCCAGGGCCATAGCCTAGTGACCACCTATGATCCTATGATCCTATGTTTACTACATTAGAAGGACTGATTTCAGGAAGCTTTGTTTCATCTCCAGGACTGGATGAGTTACTGTTCTATTTTTCAGTAGAACTTGTGCAGTGATTTCAGTACTCCTTATTTATTACTCTGTCAATTACTCATTTTCATTGGTGCCTAAGTGTTCTGTGGGTGGTGCCTTACTCCTTAAATGGAAAACATTCCAGCACCTGAGCATTCATGGTATGCATGCAAGTGATGCCGCCTGATGAAAAAATTTTATTTGTTTAATTGGAGAGAATTTAAAGTGTTATTCGGTAAATTTTATTAAGCAATTTCTTGACTGAAATTCACCTTATATGTACACTGCACCTGCACAATGCTAAAGCCAAGGAGACTTATTATGCAAAGCAGATGAAAACTACATTATAAAGTAAATAGACAATATAAATATTCCAAAGACATGCATCTTGAAAACAGGCTCTGTGGAACCTAGTCGGACTTTCCCGGTCAACAAATGATAAATAAATAAAAATAAATAAAATAAAGAAGTATAGTAGTGCTATAAAAGGATACCAGAGAAACCATTCTGCCACAACAGGTGGGGGCAACATACACAGTGGCATAAATATACCATGCCTCCCTACCCAAAGCAGTGTGTGTGTTGCTTTTAATGCCACTGCTGCAAATGCTAGACCACAACATACAGCCACAAGCAGTACACCATAGCACAACCCAGCATAGTGATGTAGAGGAACAGCAATATGAGTGTGCACACCAAAGTGTTCATGATAAGAATGGAGAGGAAAAGGGGTAGCTAGGAAAGAAAGAAAGGGGAGAGCACCAAGCAAAGGAGGAAACACAAGGTTGAACAGTAAGGAACAGAGGGTGGGCAGAAGGAGAGGTATTTTAGTTGTGGACTAGAGCCATTTTCTTAATGAACAGGGGAAGATAGAAGGGAGAGGTAATGATGGATGGCCTTGGGTAGGATAGAGAAAAAACGGGAAGCAGTGGGTGCAGACATAGAACATGACACAGACAAACAGGGGAGGTGAACATACCAAAGATGACATGAACAATGCCTGGCCACAGACAGACGGAAGGCAAGTGGTGATGGAGAAGGTGGGCCAATTAGTAAGGTCTGGGCAGTGACACAGAAGTAAGGAGTAATATCAGGATGAGCGTTAGAGCTGGTTGCTGCCATGGTTGATTGCCAGACTAGCCTAGCTGACAATAATCCTAGACATCATTCAGCTGGATGGCTAATGTTATGGGCCAATTGTTCCTCAAGTGGCCCAGTGGTTGAGACCTATAGGACAAGCAACTCATTAAGGCACTCCAGAATGCACTCTTTGTTGGCAATGCAGATGTCCAGTTCCCAACACATCTCAGTCACCATTGGCATTCTATCTTATCACCTACTGGTCAAAGGTGGTGCAGACCAGCAGGTCAGGGACCAGATATGGCAGGGTATTGTACAGGATGTAAATTACATAATTTGTCCCTACTACAACTATGTAACCATAACAGATATGCTGTCCATTGTAAAGCAGTACGCTGGAGACATTGTTGTGGACAGGACAACCATAGGTATTGGAACAACAACAGTGAGAAACTGATAGAAGTGAAGGAGTTTTTGGTGTCATTTGCAAGGTAGGAGGACCAGCCCTTCATACCAGTAGGCGGCATAGATGTAGCTGCAGACCTGGTACTTAGTACCTGTGTGTCTACAGATGATTCCCCAGGTAAGCAGTAACCATACTTCCATAGTATGTCACATATGCATGCATACAGTTGAGTAGATAAGACTATCATCAGAGGTGTACCTCTGTCCTTAGAAAATCTCTGTTCTGCCTGAGAGGTATGTGTCACACAGTAATGTATAACAATGAGCAAGATATGTCCCAGTATGCATGCTACAGCAGGAGATACTGGCCAAGGCTCATGCCACCACTATAGTGCCTTTTTTAGGTGGTGTTCCAGAGACCAAATTACCATCATAACAGCTACAAACAAATGCAATCTGAGGGTCATGCTGCTCAATGCTAGAAGTCTAAATCTCAAAATCCACTTGCTCAAAGCACTCCTTAAAATGGAGAACATTGACATTTGTGCTGTAACAGAGACCTGGTTCAAGACAGCAGAAAGTACCCCTGCACTACCAGGCTATAACTCATTCCACACCTTTCAGCTCCAGAACTTGGACAGAAGCTCTAAAGGCGGTGGTGTTTCCATATTCATAAAGGATGCGCAAACCTCCAGACTGGTAGCCCAACATAACGCATCTGAGATATTTCAGGTGCAGCTAACATTAGGTAAGACAGCAACTCAGGTCATAGCCTGCTAGAGATCCCCAACCGTGTCCCAAGACTCACACTCCACATTCCTAAGCATCCTGGAGAATATTAGGGTTCAATCTAACACTTTCATACTGGGCAACTTCAACTACCCCTCCATTAACTGGGAAAACTACTTGTGTGCAAATACACTTGCCCAATATTTCCTGGAATTCATTAATTCCAATGCCCTGGACCAGCTCGTTCTTACCCCCACTAGAGGTAGCAACATCCTTGACCTGGTCATTACTAACATGGGCAACCGTTGCTCTACACCAATAGTCAACTCCTCCCTGGTTAGATCCGATTACAAACTAATCACCTTGGAAATCCACATCCCTCCCACCCTCTCTGCAAAAGTAACCACCATAAAAAACTTCTCCAAAGCTAACTTTGGGCTCCTAAAAACAGAGGTGGCTAACTTCATAGCACCCACGCAAATGTAGAATGGTTGCATGAACGCCGAATCATACACCAATGTACTATATGAACATGTACACAAATGCATGGATCTCGCCATACCCAATAGAACCAAGACACTCTCCTCCAAAAAAAAGAAGCCAATCTGGTGGTCCCCTGCCATAAACAAACTCTACAACAGAAGGAGGAAACTGATGTGGAATAAGATGTAGTCCCAAGACTGGAAAAACTCCCTTATCAGCCTCAGCAAAAAATTGAGATCCCTCATCAAATCCTGTAAAGCTAGCCATGAAAATAGAATTGCAGCAGATAGTAAAGACAACCACAAGGCCTTCTATAGTTATGTAAAGAATCTCCATGGCAATACCCAGATTTGTTCTGAGCTACTGCACAATGGTACCTCCGATACTGAGCCAACAGATATTGCCAATATACTGGCTGACAGATTCAGTGTCAACTTTACCACTCTCTCCCCCACCAAAGGACCAATCACAATACCAGTAGATTGCCAGGCACCCAGTATTACTGCTGCACAGGTTAAAACAGCACTGTCCAAGGCCAAGAATACAGCTTCTATGGGACCTGACAATATCCCCGGCTGTGTTCTACATGAACTACAGAGTGAACTGGCACCTCATCTGTGTGCCCTGTTCAATCACAGCCTCACCTCAGGCTTTGTCCCTACTGAATGGAGCACGGCTACAGTCATCCCTCCCCACAGAGGAGGAGTGACTACAGACCCTGGGAACTATTGCCCCATTGGCCTGATGAGTCTGATATGCAAAGCTATGGAACGCATCATCATGGACCTAATAAACAAGGATATAGGGAATCTCCAAACTCTGGATCCCACACAGCTTGGTTTTGTGAAGGGTAGATCATGCCTGCTCAACCTGGTTGACTTCTTTAGGTCAGTCACCAGAGCTGTGGATGAAGGCAAGGTGGTTCATACCTTGATCTGGCCAAAGCCTTTGATACCATTCCCACTCAGGAATCATAGAAAAACTCACTAAGCTAGGCATCAATCCCTATATTACTAGGTGGGTTGCAAACTGGCTTACAGATAGAACCCACAGTGTGAAAGTAGCTGACTCCAAGTAAGACTGCCGACCAGTCACAAGTGGATTCCCACAGGGTTCGGTCAGGGGTCCTCTCCTGTTTGGTATCTACTTCTCTGAAGTCCAGGCCAACACGAAGGGACTCTGGCTGACAAAGTTTGCAGACGATTGCAAGCTGGGAGTTATTATTAACTCCCCAAGTGATGTTGACAACCTACAGAAAGACCTTACCGAGACCAACGACTGGTGTCAGAACCATGGCCTTAAGCTCAGTGCCATAAAATGTGTCATCATCCCCTTTGGGAAAAAGCCGGTTCCCATGAATTACCACATTGATGGTAGTCCACTGAACACAGAAGGTGTTATAAGAGATCTGGGAACACAGGTTGACAGCAACCTCTCTTTTGACCACCACATTGCCAGTGTGGTCAGACTATGTGGCACATCTAATTACTAAGGGTTTTGCATCCAGGAAGAAAGAGGTCATTGTCTCCCTCTACTCTTCCCTCATTAGGCCAATCATCGAGTACAATGTCCCATTTGGCATGTACCTCACTAGACATCTGCAACAGCTGGAGAGGCTGCAAAAGTACCTCACAAACAGAATCCTAGGCCTTAAACACTTTTCCTATATGGACAGACTCAAAAAACTCCAACTATTCTCTGTCTCATATCACCTACTTAGAGACGATCTCTGCTTGACTTACAAAGCCATGTCTGACCCAGCTCTGTTAGAAATGCTACAGCTAAAGAAATCCCAATCCCTCCACACCACATGCTCCAGGGACCTCAACCTCATTACCACAATCAACAGAACAAGCTGGAGAGACAGGTTCATAACCCAGAAACTGCCCATGCTATGGAATAGACTTCCCATACATGTCAAACAGAGCACCTCACTAGCCCTCTCCAAGAGAAATATTGATGAGTGGATTGGAAATAGAAAATTCACACTGGGGATCACTCCAGTGGCTCTACCCGATAGTGGCACTAGGAACTAAGGTTGAATGGCAAGATGCCAGAGTAATCCTATGGGCTAGGCTTGTAAAGGCTCCAAGGCCATTAGTCTAGTACATACCTATGAACCTATGAACCTATATAAGATACAACATTTTATATATATATATATATATATATATATATATATATATATATATATATTGCAACAAGGAGTGTGTCGGTGTGGTTTGTGATGTATAGTGCTTGCAGCTGGGATTGTGTCATTGTGGTTTGCTTTCATTTATATAAATGTATGATTTACTGTGTCATAAGTGGTGGTTTGATAGGGACATTTCTTGTATGAAAGAAAAAGAGGGAAAAAGGGCAGGAATTGAGTGATTTATGTGGTGTTGCTTGGGTTGTATGATGTGTGGCAATATATGTGAAGTATAATGTTTGTGGATGTGAACTTGTCGATACAGTTTGATTGTTTTTGTCTGGGTGTGAATTTGCCTATGTCACAAGTGATAATTCAGTAAAGGTATTTAGAAAAGGCACAACATTATATGTGGCATGCACCTTGGATGCATGTTTTAGGTATTCTGTCTACAATGTGGGTTTACCAACCAACAAGATGACACTGTGTGATGTCCCATCATAGGAATTGTGGGTATAGATTAGATATGTGCCATAATGTTTGAATCATGTGACCCATATGAACTATCTGGGTGACACAGTGTTGTGCTGGACATTACAGACCACCTGAAAATTCAGGGAGTACTATCCCTTCCAGTTTATTTATCTTTATCTGTCTGGACCAGATAAAGCTTTAATAGTAACATGGGCACAATCTATGACACCCATTTCCTGAAGAAATTGTACAGTTTTATAGAATGACTGTGTGAAGATGTCCAGCTATGCCAGGAGAAGTAGGGCAGGGTATGTGTAACATATGCCAGTACAGCTAGCTGGAATTTTGTAAAGCATTAGATGCCATTTGTATAGCAAACTGGTATGTACGGATGCTTGTGTTGAAAAATGTATTTGTAAAGCTGCTTGTGATAAAAATGTACCAACAGTGTGCCCTGCTGGACAGAAAAAGAAATATGCATGTATTATTGTAACTGTTTAAATATATATGTTTTAAAAGAGGATACTGGAAGAGAAGAGGTTAATCTCAATCCACCTAAGTTTGAAATAGTTTGAAATTAAATTATCTGGCTTAGGCTATAAAGATTGTATCTTACAGTTCTCAATGCATCCAGAGACAAAAAAGTATGTACTAGGAAGCTTTCTGCATTGTCTTTAGAGTGAACTAACTGCTGCTCTGGAAGGGTGGAGGTTTGAAATTGTTTTATAACTACCGGGAGCTGCAGTAGATCTTAGCAAGGCTCTGTGTGTGTGTGTGTGTGTGTGTGTGTGTGTGTGTGTGTGTGTGTGTGTGTGTGTATTATTATCACATATGTGCTAAATCCTGACAGCTTCTAGCCAAGGGGGTAGTATGGGAACCAGAAGTCAGATGACCAGATATATTTTATTTTTATTTATTTTAACATTTGTTAACCAGGTTAGTCTGTCTGGGTTCTTAGAAGCCCTTTTTAGCAGAGACCCGAGGAGAAAAGCTCCCAAAAAAAAAGTTTAAGTAAACAAATAGTAAGAACAAAGATAAACACAGATCACATTTTAAGTATACGTACTTCTGAAGTAATTACATAACATGCAATAAAGGAATATACAGAATGGATAGAAATACAATACAATACAAATATGGAAATTGTTACATAGTATGGCAAGAAACTAAGCAGAAATATGGTAAGACTAAGGTCAATACATTGCTGAACCAAGGTACTAGGCATGAAGTGAGTAAATATACAGATAAAGTTGTGTGAACTTTGGAAGTTAATAAATAAATTAAAGAACAGTAATAAGGAATGATGAGAATTGAGTGTAACATGAGCTAACTAGTATGGAATATGACAGAAAAAATGTGTGGGTAATAGTAAGAGAGAGAGAGAGCTAGAAGAGATACAGTTACGTTAGGTTATCCCTGAATGTTTCTTGGCTATTAGTTTAGAGCATGAACATATCTGATGTGATAGGAAAAAAGATTTAAGCTGTTTCTTGAAGACATTTTTGTCTTTAAGTAGTCTGAGGGCTAAAGGGAGTGTGTTCCAATTTTTTGCAACTTGAGTGACAATAGAGTATTTTCCCAAAGATTTTGTTTGGCTTATGAAATTCAAGAAAGTATTGATTAGTACTTCTTAGTGGGCGTTGAGGAGTATAAAGTGTCAGAGAATTTGCAAGGGATGGGCAGGATTTAAGATTGTTTAGTATATTGTGGGCTATAAGGAGTTGGGATTGAGGCAGTAAGTTGGAAAATTTAGGCCAGTGTAAAGCCTTTAATGAGAGGCAGTGATAGGATTTGTAAGGTTGATTTGCAGCAAATCTGGCTACTTTGTTATATGTGGTTTCTACTTTGGATATTAGGTTACTCTGTAGATGGGTAAGAATAGGTGAACCATAGAGTAGGGATGGTAGAAGCAGGGATTGGGCAAGGGATGGCCTGGATGCACAGGGAAGAACGTTTTTGTGACGGTAAAGCAGACCTAGTTTTTGGTGTTTTTTTATTGAGCTATGAATGTGATGGTTGCATTTAAGTTCATCATCAATTATTGCTCCAAGGAGTATTGTTTAGGTGTCGACAGAAATTTTAGTTCCAATAAGGGATGTTACGGAAAAGTTCTGTTCTGCATGTTCCAGATTTTTAGGTAGGAAAAGTAGTAGCGTAGTTTTGCTCGCATTTAGCAGGAGTTGGTTGTATTGTATCCAGTTTTCAACTGAGTGGAGTGAGTTTTGTGTAAGGGATTGAAGGTTTACTATGTTGTCAGCAGAGCTGATGATGGTCGAGTCATCAGCATACTGAATAAGATTGGATGGGGGCAGGATGAGAAAAGGTCATTGGTAAATACATTGAAGAGGAGAGGGCCCAATATTGATCCTTGTGGGACCCCTGTCCTAACTGCTAGAAAGGGGGAGTAGGAAGAGTTCCATCTAACAGCCTGGTGTCTACTAGTGAGGTAATCACAGAACCAGGAGGTGGTGGAGTTTGAGAATCCTAGGTTGAAGAGTTTATGGTGAAGTATGGTATGAGGTATAGTGTTGAATGCTTTTGAGAGGTCCAGAAAGAGGGCTGATGCTATTTTGCTATTATCCCTGACTTGAGTAATGTTATTAGTAAAGGAAACAAGAGTGGTAGCTGTGCTATGTGTGGGGCAAAAGCCATGTTGAGTTGGTGTGTGTAGGTTTTCTTGTAGCAGACGATTAAGTACTTGCTTATGGATACACTTTTCCAGTATTTTGGAGATAGGAGACAGTATGGGAATTGGTCAGAAATTGGTTGGCTCAGTGGAGTTTCCTCCTTTATGAAGAGGTACTACAAATATTTCTTCCAAATTTCAGGGACTTTGCCTTCTTTTATGGATCTATTAATCAAGATAGATATGGGGTAAGCTAGAGATGTAGCTGCATGTTTAAGGAATAATGAAGGAAGGTTATCAGCTGAGGGTGAACCAGGTTTTAGTTTAGTTAAGAGCAACTTGATATATGAGGTGGGAACAGGTGATAGTGAGAATGAGAGCGAGGGTGAGAGAGGTGAATCAGAGGTGGATGAAGATGTAGATGGATTGAAAGAGGTGCGGGTGGAGAAATTAGTTACAGTTAAGTTTTCAGTGGCTTCAATGAAGAACTTATTAAGGAGGGTTGCTATTTCCAGAGGAGTCTTGTCAGAATAAGGTGTGGGTGGGGTAGGAGTACCAGGTGAGAGAAGTTTATTAATAGAGTTCCAGAATTTTTTAGGATTACAGTTGGGATTGTTAAATGAGGATTGGCAATAGGTCTTTTTATCAAGATTGATTTGTTTCTTAGCTTTGTTTCTACATTCCCTGTAAGAGATAAGGTTGGAAGCAGTATTATTGCCTTTCCAAGTTTTCCAAGCTTTATCTCTGGTATTCATGAGTGTAAGGGTAGTTTTAGTTAGCCATGAGGCATATCTGAATTTGATGTGAGTTTTCCTAGTGGGGGCAAGGGAGTTGAGGATGGATAGAAAGGTATTGTTGAAGTGTAGGACTGCTTCATTGAGAGTGAGATTAGAGAGAAAGGACCAGTTTATAGTAGAGAGGAGGTGATTTAGTGAGTCAGGAGAATAGCTAGATAGATCACGGGTCACCTTATATTGTTGTGCTTTATGCAGATGTTCAGTATTTCTGTGAACTAGTAAAGGTAGGTGGTCACCTAATGTGTCTGGTAGAGTGGTTGGATTATGGTAATATTGGGGGTGAGATACTAGTATCCAGTCAATAAGTGAACCAGTAGAGGAAAATTTATGATGGTGGATAGGGGAAGAGATGAGCTGTTTGAATCCATACAGGTTAAGAGAGGTAGAAGGTGATTCTTTATTGATCTGCAGCCAGTCAATATTGACATCTCCTAGTATGATGGTTTCATAAGGGATAGTTTTAGATATCCAGGATAGAAAGTGTTCTAAAATGGGGACATTATTTCCAGGAGAGATATAAATTGATGCAATGGCAAGTTTTTTATGGTGGCTAAGTTTAAAGTCAGCTAAAATTATCTCAGCTGGGAGAAAGTCAGATATGGGGAAAAGAGATAGGGGAGACAGACAGGCAGTTAGAATACATGATTGTGACTCCCTCTCCTCTTTTTGAAAGTTTGTCATGCCTGAGGATATTGTAGCTAGGGGGAAGAATTTCAGAATTAGAAATACTTGATTTTAACCAGGTTTCACACAAGGCAAGTATGTTTGGGTTATGTTGAGTGATCCAAGCATGAAGTGTGTTGTTTTCTTTAACTATACTTTGAATATTTATAGATGAGAAGGTGAGTCTTTTTGGGGGAATAGTATTAGTAATGGATGATGGAGCGGTGGAAGAGAGCACAGAGGTGGTAGTGGTATTGAAAGTATTTTGAGGAGAATTGTTAGGACCTGGGTTGGGGTGGACATCTCCTGATAGTAACAGGTTGGATAATATGAAATTGATTATTGGAGAGATTGGGTGCATGTGTGGACATTTGTTTTGTGGTCGACAACTGTTTAGGTGTAAGGAAGTATTTGAATCTATGTGTGGCAATAATGGTGAAGTTAGATAGGGAGGGGGAAATGTGAGTAAAGGTAGATGTGCTGTGGTTTGGAGATAAAGTGAGTGTGGGTGATTTGGT